>NW_022197768.1:186932-250960 GCF_009176525.2 Contarinia nasturtii
CGATAAAATTAATTTGTATGGGGAATATACGATACTAGTTCCCATCGATTTTAGGAGTGGCCTCATTTTAAACATTATTTGCTGGCGATAAACATCTGTTAGCAATTTTCGTATATTTTAATATTTTTATCGATTAGATATTGATGTTTTATTTTTCATACCAATTTTTGTGTCTATCTTTGTTTTTTTTTCGTATGTCAAATTTCCACGTAATACACAACCATCATGACTGATAGATGTCATATTGTAAAAACGCCATCTGGTGACGTGTGCGAATTAAAAACAACCGATATGAAAATTTAGTCAAAACACCATCCAACAATTCCATCTTTGTAATTACATATGTTGATAACACGTCAAAAGATGGCGCATTATTGTGCGACTTTTTTCTCACCTATGTTAATATACAGGGACTCATGGTGGTTGGTAATACATTGAACAAACAAAATTGAGAGCTTTAAGTTGAACCGATGCGAAATAGCATTGTTTGTACGTTTTAAATCTATATGTTGTACACGAAATTACTCCATGTGATTCAATCTGCTTACGAAAATAATAAGCCGAACGGTATGTTTTGAATGTGCGCAACATTTCCTTTCGACGAATATTTTTTAATGAGATGGTACTTAAGGTTTGTGAGATTGTAATTTTATACAGTGAATCAATTGTGAGATGAGCTTGTTATGTATAAAAGATGTCGTGCAAATGATTCATAGTCGAAATATATAGATATATTTTTCGGGCAGCATCATCAAATTTTTTGTTTCAAACAAAATGCTTTGCACGTTAGGCTTGCTGCGAGAGTTCTGTACCTCATTTTATAATTTAATGTAGAAGACATATCAATTTAGATCCTCTGCATGGTGCACATTAATGGCAAAGTGATTTCTTCTTTACACTCAATGTTTTCGCAATATATTAAATGTCCATATTTTATTTAAGACGATTTGTACATACATCACTCACATGCTCCGTGTTTCGTTTATTTATTTATTTAATTTTTCAATTATTCATTTATCTTGTTCAGTAAGCTATGCATGTTTAACCCAGGGCAAACGTTCTAATCAACTTCCACATTGCTAACGAATGAACACACGAGAACACACGATTGAAACGACAACATGATATCTCAACACTATGATGAATAGTGAAACTTTTACCAAAATTATAAACCTTTTTGAGTAAATTAAGGACTTTTTGATTTGAAATATGTTGTGAGGAGGTCGTATTTACAATTCACCACATTCTGTTATCTTGAAAAATGCGATAGTTTGTGTTTATTTAGACAGCATTCATCGTTTTTCATTGTAGCTAATTCAAATCTCTTTCAAAACGAGTCACACGAAAGGTATTCATATAGATTCAATCTTATATCTTGGGGCTTTCATCTATTCGTTCATTCAAATTTATACACAATATTCACGTCCTATTCATCATATATACGATTAAAATTTCTCGCCTATACCAGTGAATAAGGTGTATTTTAAACTGCAGTGTACACACACAGAGAATCGACGAAGATCCGAACAAAAGAGAATGAAAAAACATGCCATAGACGAAATATACACCAAATATACACCAAATATACACCAAATATATGCAGTTATGCACATTTATTTGCGCGTATTACAGATGATTTTGCAATATGTTATTACTATTTACAGTATAAATCGTATACATTTGAAGATAAAAGCCCCTAGTCTTATATATTACATAGACCCGCATGTGTAACACAATGCATTATATTTTAGAAGAGCCAATTTAGATTTAGCCATCTGAAGAAAGACCAAAACGAACCAAAATATTTATCATGATATGATATGTTATTGTTGGTAAAGTGCATTTATTTTAACTTCGGGGTGCCTAAGAATTGAACTAATGTTTTATATGTTTTTACTACAAAAAAATACATGTATGACATATGCAGTAAATTGAAAACAGCATGATATTCATGTGTATGACACTTACAAATGAATTCATACACCTTTCTTCCATAAATTGTTATAATCGAATCTTTGATAGAAAAATTGCCTTCACATAGACCATTTTCAGAGTAATTTTGTGTTTCAAGTCGATTTTCTTCGTACAAAACCCATTTTATTTTTAATCCAAAATTTTATCGTAAACCTTAACCTTAACCTTTGCTAAGTATGGAACAATAACATCTTACACTTTACCGTCCAAGATACATGTACGCTGCCATTGTTTTTGTCACTTTTTTTATACATGCTGAAATTTGTTCAAAATGTAGAAAGAAAGAAAAAATAAAAGGACGAAAAAAGTAACATTCAAGCTCCATCAAATTTGTAGGTACTTCGTTTGGGCACGAGTTGACCAAAATGTCGAATTGCTTTGGCATCATGTTTCAAAATAGTTGGCCGGTTTGTTATTTCACTCGTATAATGTTTGTGAAAATTAATGGATGCTGTTCCGTTGATTGCAAGCGAACTGACATTTGCTATGGCCACTTCACGTTGATCATCGGTTATTCTCGCATCGTCCAATACTTCCAAGTATGGTAAATTACCAATTACATACATCCTACAAATTAATTTGCTTTCTTAATTTAGTTTTGGGTGGGAAAAAAAATACCATGCAACCTCTGTGCACACTGAACGATAAAACTCACATGTAATCGTTATTTTCAAGCGATGAGCCACCATTGAATGTTGACCTTATACCAGGATTGCCCATTAGTGATAGTTGTTGTATGTTTGGTGTACAAATGTTTATTCGATGCACCCATTTTGCCAATTGTCTTATCCCGCATTTGTTCAGCCACAAAATGCGCACACTTGGCAAAAATGGTAATGTCTTTTCATTTAACGATATATTATTATCAAGAATTAGTGTGTGCAGTATTTTGAAATTTGATAAAAACATCAGATCTCTAAATTGTGTCGAACAAAGATGATTGTAGTTTTTTAAGCAATATCATTTAATGATGATAAACTTTGCTGCTTCGAATTTGTGTTTACATACTTGATATTATTGTGGCTCAAATCGAGTGTATGTGTTCGGAGTGCAAATTTGTCGGCTATCTTTCTCGGTATAGCGGGTAAATGTTCATATGCCAATGAAATTCGTCCGTCATCTTCTTTATATGTTAACTCACTGAATTTGGATGGATAACACGACAAAAACAAAATAATGATTATAATTGTCGTCAAGCGAAAAATATAGACAGAAAGGCATCATACAAATTCGGTTTGGATTTATAGGAATATGCCATTAAATCGTCCATGAAAATTTCATTATAATCGATCGTTGATTTGCAATCAATTCCATCAATATTAAAACTACTGTTGGCCAAAGTTATCTTCAACTGCAACAACCTTAAAATTGAAAATTGATGTACATACAAAATTACTAATCAATTGTGATACTTTAAAACCACAATACACAGTACGCACACAACAATTCTTCACTTATATCTTTGAATCAACGGAAATATTAATCCAATAAAATGATGCGGATTTTCAACCACAATGATTGTTGACGACAATATTGAAAATAGAATCTATTTTTATATAAATGAAATTCGTCGAATGGCATCTTTACATTATTTACACAGAATATGCATCGAATCGATATCGAATTGCAAGCACGCCAATTATCACCATCAGTTGCGTCTAATTAATCATCATTTGTGACCTTTTTTGTTTTGTATACTCTCCGTTTCCTTTAAAGTTGAAATTGTGGTGCCTATTGTTTACATCCACATCTCGACAGAATCAGTTTTTTTCTCGTTTCCGAGATAATCGATTGAATAAAATGAAAATAAATCAAATTATAATGAAGTGTACTTTGTTGATACCGATCCCAATATACGATTGAATTTCATTATGCGAATTTGAATTGTGTGTATGTGAGTGTGTGTACAAAATACAAATAACAACCACTTACTGCTGTGTCGTTTCACTGGAAATGAAATCGTTTTCAGTGTTTTCAGGTGGATTCGAACTATTTATACAAGTTTCATCCATCACGAAATCCATACGAGAATCAATATGTGAAACTGTAATAAACACAAACCAAACCAAGTCAACTCAAGTCAATAAACGACTAAAACTATGGGGACAATAGCTAAGAAAGTTTTGTCAATTTTGACTTTCAAACACGATTCCCTTTACATGCATTTCAGTTTACTTTATCACTTTCAAAACATTGATTGTCTATTCGGTTCTGCTTGCATTGATACTTGTTTTTATCGTTAATCAGTGGGCGTGTTATCATCATTTCAAAAAGCAAATAGAAATCCATTTGAAATAATTGCTTGAATTGCATAGAGAAAATCCACACATGAAATCCGTTTTTTTTATTACCTCGGATGCGGATGGTTATTGCAAACAATAAGCACACTCACATACCCACACACACATAATTTAATGAAACGATTTCGCAATACTTGAATCAAATCGAATGAATTGCATTAAAATAAATTGAAATCGCATTAATTGGCATATATGCTCCATTTTATTAGAATATTTTTCGAATTGAATTGGTTATTCGATTCAATTCGCTTTTTTCTCGCAATGATGTATATAACAGAAAATCTTATTAATAATGCATATATTTGGATTTAAATGTTATCTATTTTTTATTGAGATAAAAATCTGTAAATGGCACTTAGCGCCATCTGTTAATAGCATTTGGACATACATACAAAAATGTTCACAGACAATGTTTGTAATGCGTAACTGAGATTTGGATTTTCTGATGCATACATGAAAGATGTTTTTAATCTCTTTATTACTCATTTTATAAATTATTGAGCAATCATTAAATTTGCTATAGCAATTTCTGTACTTTCTTCAGAACTTTCACTATAATTGACGAAAAAAAAAATATTCGAATAAAATTTGAAGCGAACAAAAAATGTTTTTCTTTTCAAAAAAAATTAAATTTTCAAGACAATCAATCTGTTAAGATTTCTTAACGAAAAATATTCCATTACGGAAAAGTATTTTCCATAAAAGATTTATTTGTTCGATTTTAGCAATAAATTGTTCATTTTAAAAATTTGATTCGCCTGAATTTTGAAATCAATATTGATTTTCCAATCACTGATTAAGAATAATTACGCTAAACCAAATTTCCACACCCAATACATTTGCTGAAATATGTGCTTCATGACGTTCAGGTCGAGTCTTATATATTCAAAGCGATTTTTGATGTAAGTCAAATAAAACAGTTTTTAACCTTAATTGTATGTTGCACAGGAAAATCGTCGTAATTATTTTAATTGAAAATTCTTAAATAAAAATTAATGAATACAAAATGTCTGCGGCTCATAAATAATATTTAATTGAAAACGATTTTAAATTAAAAATTGTTGGAATTGTAGTAGTTTTGGTTGGAATTATTTCTAAACATTTCTATGTAATACTCAATGTATATTTTTGTGTTCATGGAAAATAAACTACACAATGTTGAAATGGATGTTCGACATCATCATTGATTATAAATGTATTCACAAAACTGAAACCACTTGTTCATTTATTATGTTGATATTCTAATAATTTTCTTTTGCTGAATGTTTTGGTCTCGAAATTAATTTTTGTTTATAAAATATTTGCAATTTAAATGACAATAAACTAGACGGTACTTCGTATAATATTTCTGTAATTGTTTTCGGGTGCTTGTGATTTATATGTGTCCCTCTCTGTGTGTGTTCGTAACTCGTTTGATCGTTCTGCCTCAATTCAAAAAAGGCTAGTTGGATTTAACGTCAAGATTTCCGAATGCATTCTCCAATGCTGACAGTGATACAGTGTTTTTTCCCTCCTCATCTGCTTCGCTATTGTACTTTGCTTGAATTTTTGTTAAAATCAATTGTGCCAATTTTTGAGCATCTTTTCGCTTATTCACCGATGATCTGGATCCACTTATTTGATTGCAACACTGTAAGATAATCAAAATATTATATTATTGAAGAAAATTCAAATGATTCGATTTGATTTCACAATAGAATATACCAAATATAGTCCATATAATGCACGCAAATTATTTGGATTCAATTTGACCGCCTGTGAATAGTATGTTTTGGCCAGCTCAATGTTTTCTAATCCACCCTGTGTATGCAGATAATAAAATGCATCGTTTCGTCAATAATTTAAATTAAAACAAAAAAGAAGTATAATTGAAATTGCTGAACAAAAAGACAAACTTACCATTGTGTAACGAATTTCTGCGATACGCTGATGGTACAAATGATTATGTGGATTATGTAGCAATAATTCTTCCATACAGAATGCTGCTTTGCCAAATTCACCTTCGGCCATATATAAATTGGATAATTCATGCCATGCTTCTTGGTCTGACATAAACCTGGGCCGAAGAAAATCAATGAACTTCATTAATGAAACAAGACTGTATAAAACATTTTGTCAAATTGATGTACATACAATTTTGTATAATCGCAAAGTTCCCGAATCGCCTCGGTATTTTTGCCTTTGGCTTTGTAAATGGCAATTTTTCGTTTTCGCGGCGCCGCATTCGTTTCATCTTGTGCAATAATTGCATTCAGTACATCTATGGCTTCATCAAACATTTCCAATGCTTCGAGTCGCATCGCTTTGAATTTTTGTACACGTAAACTGCCCGGAAATTCGTTTGATAGCTTTCGTATACAACTTTCAGCGATTGGGATTCGATTACAATCTAGTGCAGCAATGATCACTTGCTCAAGTACCAAATGACGTTCACCATCCAATTTATTTTGTTTTTCATCGAGAATCGTTTCCCACAAATGAATGATTTCATCACTTCGACGTTCATTGTCTTCGCGCCACTTACGGAACAGATCACGAACATCTGCAAGAAAATCAAACAAAAACAAATCGCATCTAATTAGCGTTTGTGGTACAAATCAAATGACACATCATAAATTATATTGCATTTGTTTAGCCTAAAAATGAGTGAAAAATGTCATGCAATCTATTTATATCGCATTTATTCCATTCATTACTCACCCGACCAACTCATATCATCGTGCATATAATCCATTTTCATTTAATACTGACTGTTTTAACAATTTCGATATTTCAATTGGAATTTTTCAACCAGTTTCAATCTAAAGGAAATTCACACGATAATTTATTAATAAAAAAAAATACAATGACAGAAATTGAACGACATGGAAACTGTCACGATGCTTGTCAAAACCAATACATCCATAAATACAATGCGATTCGCCAGAAAACCGCATCATATGACAGTTAATCGATGAAATTCTGGTCTAACATATCGAAAAAGGGTTTATTTTGCAATTTTATCATTTCAATTAATTATTCGCGCTGAAATAACGCAACAGAAGCATCTTTTTTGCATTTGTTTCGAAAATTCGACGTTTTTTCTGTATTCAGCAAATGTAACTCATTTATGGCAACACCAAATTTCGCGCTGCGTACACATCCAACTTCACCACGGTTTAAGTTTCCCGCTATTTTTGTATACATATGTCATATGCAACAAGCGTTCATTTGAATTGCGTTCGAATTGAATTCTTTTTAAAATTCACTCAACAAAATATACACATTTTACACATTCAACAACATTTTTTAACTACAATGGCTGATGAAGAACAAAGATTACGTGATATTCAACGCGAATATTTGGATTTTTTGGACGATGAGGTATGTATTTGATTCATTTAATGTATTCGATTATAGATTGGTTTACTTTTTGCTAATAGTGTGCGACACTGATTGAAGCGGAAATGTTTCATCAAATTCAAATTGATATTTATAAAATTATTTCAATCAACAATTTCAACGCAATGAATTTACTAATAAAATGTGATTGAAATGGTTATTAACATAGGAGGATCAAGGTACATACATGGTTTTAGTGAAAGATATGATTGCGGAGAAATCAAAGCGGTTAATTGTGAATATAAATGATTTGCGAAAGAAAAATCCAAGCCGTGCACAATCGTTGTTGACCAATGCATTCGATGAACAATTGGCATTCTCCAGAGCTCTCAAAGAATATGTATCGACACTTCAACCGAGCTTCGCCAAAACCTTTGAGGATTTCTTTGTTGGTTTTGAAGGTAGCTTTGGTGCTCGTCATGTTACACCACGTACATTAAATTCAAGGTAACATATTTTTTGCTAATTTTCAATGAGAACGATTTATATTTGAAAACAAAAAAAAAAGATTTTTCCTGCTAAGTAACTGCTGTGCTTATTTTTTTACAAAAGAGAATTCGATTTCCCCTAAAAAAAATTGTTTGGATTATAGTTACGTTACATTTCTCAATAAAATTTCATGTGTGTATTCCGTTTGATTTACAGATACCTTAGTAATTTGGTGTGCGTTGAAGGTATTGTAACAAAAGTGTCATTGGTTCGGCCGAAGGTAGTACGAAGCGTTCATTATTGTCAAGAAACAAAGAAAACGATTGAACGCAAATACACCGATTTAACATCATTTGAAGCTGTACCAAGCAGCTCTGTATATCCGACTAAAGATGAAGACGGCAATTTGCTTGAAACCGAATACGGTTTGTCTGTGTACAAAGATCATCAAACATTGACAATTCAAGAAATGCCCGAAAAGGCACCGGCTGGTCAATTGCCACGTTCCGTCGACATTGTCTGCGATGATGATTTAGTCGATCAATGCAAACCAGGTGATCGTGTACAAATCGTTGGCAATTTCCGATGTCTACCTGGTAAAAGTGGTGGTTATACAACGGGCACATTCCGTACTGTTGTCATTGCAAACAATATTTCGCAATTGAATAAGGAGAGTAATTTGAATATTTCACGCGAAGAAGTGGCTCAATGTAAAAAATTAGCCAAAAACAATGACATCTTTGAGTTGCTTGCAAAGAGTTTAGCACCATCCATTCATGGGCATGCATATGTTAAAAAGGCAATACTTTGTTTACTATTGGGAGGCGTTGAAAAGGTCTTGACAAATGGAACACGGTTGAGAGGGTAAGTGTTCACTTTCAATGCGATAAAAGAGAAAACGTATAATAATTTTAATGAATTTTGAATTTTATAGTGATATCAATGTTCTGTTGATCGGAGATCCTAGTGTTGCCAAATCGCAATTGTTGCGTTACGTTTTATACACAGCGCCACGTGCCATTCCAACAACCGGCCGTGGTTCCAGCGGTGTTGGTTTAACAGCAGCCGTTACAACTGATCAAGAAACTGGCGAACGACGCTTAGAAGCCGGTGCTATGGTTTTGGCCGATCGTGGTGTTGTTTGTATTGATGAATTTGACAAAATGAGCGACATCGATCGAACAGCCATTCACGAAGTCATGGAACAGGGTCGAGTTACCATTTCAAAGGCCGGTGTACATGCATCATTGAATGCACGTTGTTCCGTATTGGCTGCCGCCAATCCCGTTTATGGAAGAGTAAGAGTGTTTTTTTTATTTCTTTTTAATTTGTCGTTCGATCAATATTCAATGAAACCATTTTTTGTTCTTTAACAGTACGATCAATATAAGACGCCAATGGAAAATATCGGGCTACAAGATTCGCTATTGTCTCGTTTTGATTTATTATTTGTTATGTTGGATACCGTTGACAGTGACAATGATCAACGCATCGCTGATTTTGTCGTACGTATGCATCGCTATCGAAATCCAAAAGAACAAGACGGTGGTGTACTTCCAATGGGTGGCAATTATGCGGAATTTTTGACCACATTCAATCTACAAAACGAAACTGAAGGTACAAAAGAGATGCAAATTTATGAAAAATATGATGCACTTTTGCATGGTAGTTCGCGTACACGTTCGGAACAAGTGTTGTCGGTGCAATTTATGCGCAAGTACATTCATCTGGCCAAATGTTTGAAGCCACGCTTAACACAAGAGGCATCCGATGTAATTGCCAATGAATATTCACGTTTGCGATCACAAGATCTGGATGATTCACATATGGCAAGAACACAACCAGTTACAGCACGTACATTGGAAACGTTAATTCGATTGGCAACGGCTCATGCTAAAGCACGCATGGCAAAAACAATATCTGTTACGGATGCCAAAGCGGCCATTGAACTTGTTCAATTTGCCTACTTCAAAAAGGTTTTGGAAAAGGAAAAACGTAAGCGTCGTCGCAGCGACGATGGCGAAGATTCCGAAAATGACGATGATGATGATAACAATGACACCGAAAATACGGTGTCACAACCGTCTCAAGGAACACGCAAATCAAAACGTACCAAAACCACGGATGACACTGAAACAATGGACACCGAAGATATTGATGACACACCCATTGTACAACCAGTTGATGCTGGCGATTTGACAAAGCGTACAACACGAAAATCAATTGGTGGCCGATCAACGCAACAGTCAAGCGAAGGTACAACAACAACTGAATCAAGCACTGTTACACAAAATTACATCAGCCAAGATCGTCTAACGGTGTTCAAGCAAAAATTGAATCAAGCATTCCGCGATGTACGAGAACAAACATTGGCCATCGAAGCATTAACCGGAGCCATCAATCAAAATATCGAACAACCATTTAGTTTGGCTGAAGTTAATGCAGCCATCGATCACATGTCCGAAGCAAATCAAATTATGGTCGCCGATGGCATTGTATTTCTTATTTAATTTACATTTTCATATCGACCTTTTCACCTTTTTTATTATTTTTTTTAACTTTTGATTTGTTAGTGTTTCATTGTTTTAAGCATTTTTTCTCATTTTATCATCAAATTCACATTAAACATTAAGCAATAAAGGAACTACCGATGAACAAAATTATGTACTTAAGATTATCAATAGCATAAATTCAACAAATTGTATCATTATGGATTTTTTTTGAGCTGCATATGACAGGTCTGAAGGCTTGTGTTCACTTTACAAGAGAAGTTTTAATGATTCAAACTATCAAACCAACTCCAATCCACGATAGCAGTATATAAATGTGTGATTTGTAAACTTTTTGACATTCAAAAACCAAATGACACCGATGTATTTATTCCACTTTTTCGTATCTTAATCTCCGATTCAAATTAATCTGAAAATGAATGTTCATATAACCATTATCCGAATAAATAATTTTGTTATGAAGAAATGAAAAGAATTGTTTACATTTTTCTTTTTTAGACTAATTAATATCACAATTTACCAAAGTATTCAATTTGGGAATTTCTCTAATTAAAATCTTTCTCTATTATGCTATAGCCACTTGTGCATAATGATTTGGATTCTATTGGAGAAACTATGCGAATTTAAAAGTTTCGCATTCAAAAATATTTAACTTTTATCTACATTAATCAATTTATTTATATTTCATCACCAAACAATGTAGATCAATTGCATGCAATTAAATTGATGATATTTGCAAGACTTATTTGTATGGTGACCGATCTGAAAATAGTTCCAAAAAGCGGTTTCATTTCGATTTCAAAGAAAAATTCATACATCGAAAAGTAAGCGAGTTTCACGTTTCCAAAATAATGTGAATAATTATTTGAAATATAAAAATTCATTTCGAAAAAAAAAACAATAAAAGATAGCTTAATGAAATTCAATTACATTTTACATTAAGAAAATCACTTTCAAGCTGGTACATATCAAAATGTAGGTCATCCGTCAGTCCGTACAAGGTAATTGGCATTTTTTCGCATTACAGAAAACTAAGACGGCCTAAAAAATTATCTATAAATGGTAACATTTTTCTAAGCAACCAAAACAAGTATTTTTTAAGTATACATTTAAAATTTAACGAACTGCGCATTTCACAAAATATTCGAGTTTCACAGTCGCATTCTTACTCATCAGCTGTTCACATAATTTTGCAAGACTGAAAATGAACAAATATTTCACACCGTGTCTGAAAAATCTACATTATGGAGATTCCATATGTTGCCGCTGCTGTCTCAGTGCCTACTCAGTCCACTGATGGGTTCGTACAGTCAGCCTCAACAAAATCGTCGCAACTAAGCAACACAAATCACTCTCTCTCTCCTCCAACGACTTTGGTGTGCAATGATATTTATTATCAAAATGTTCGTGGCTTGCGCACCAAATCAAAACAATTTTTCTGCAATTCGTCGGCATTTGCACATTCGATTGTTGTTTTAACGGAAACATGGTTGAACCAGTCTCATTTTTCGTCAGAATTCTTTGACAATTCATACCATGTTTACCGTAAGGATCGTTTTGAGACTGGTTCATTGTTAAGTCGTGGTGGTGGTGTACTCATCGCAGTCACCTCAAAACTAACATCCACCAACATTGTATTCGATGACACAAGTGAATTGGAATATGTCTGCGTTAAAGTCAGCATTAATACAAAACTCAATGTATTTATTTATGCTGCGTATATTCCGCCTAACTCACAGCCGGAAATATACAAACGCCACTCGATTGCCATAAGCCATATTCCATCGAGCCCAATTGACACTATTATTGTATTGGGAGATTTTAATCTACCCCTTGTCAATTGGATTATGGATGACGATGAACATAATGTTCTCATTCCAACTTGCGTCACTCCACAGCATGCGGCGGTTTTTATCGAAGACATCACTGCCAATGGTGTCTATCAGATAAATTCTATTCGCAATGCCAGCAATAAACTGCTCGATTTAATATTTACGAACGATTTCACGAACGTCGAAGTTTCTTGTCCACCGCCTTTATCTGCCATTGATGAACAATATCATCCACCTATTCTCTTGACGTATGAATGGCACATAAATAACTTAACTCAAGAGCAAATTCCAACTAGAAACTTCCTTAAAGCCGACTACATTGCAATGAATAGGTACTTTGCCGAAATCGATTTTTCCGAACACTTTTCAAATAAGCCTCTTGACCATAAAGTCGACATTTTGCACCAAATTATTGACGAGGCGATTGAAAAGTTCGTACCTGTTCGAACGAAAAAGATTACATCGAAATGTCCGTGGAACAACAAGCAACTTCAGTCTCTCAAAAATAAAAAGAACAAGGAGTGGAAAAGATCGAAGTCAACTAACAATGACTCTGACTATTTGCTTGCGCTTGAAAATTACAGCAAACTTAACACGGAACTGTACAATTCGTATGTCGACAAAATGACTTCTTCATTGAAGTCCGACCCTACATCGTTCTGGCGTTTTGTCAACACGAAGAAAAACAGTGACTGTGACCCAAAATCGTTGCATTATGGTGACAAATCATCGGTTGATAAGATGGAGCAAGCTGAAATGTTTGCAACATTTTTCAAAAATAATTTTGCAAATCAACCGTCTCTAATTCAATCGACAGCACAAGCGTCAACTCAAACAAATTCTTCCGTTGACAATTTCATTCTTAACGAATTTTCTGTTTTTGACGAGTTACTAAAAATTAACTCTAAGAAAGGCGCAGGACCGGATGGAATTCATCCAATCCTTCTTAAAAATTGTGCTGGCTTATTATACGAACCGCTGTCAATGATTTTCAATGATTCGCTTTCCACTGGACACTTTCCTACGAGATGGAAACGTTACAGCGTTGGACCAATATTCAAAAAGGGATCACGTTCTAACGTTGAAAATTATCGGTGCATTGCCAAATTGCCAACGATCGCCAAGTTTTTCGAATATTTGATTAATTTGGAGATCAGCAAGATGGTAGCCGATAAAATAGTTCCACAACAACATGGTTTTATGAAAGGTCGCTCGACTTCGATGAATCTTTTAGAATTCCTGCACTATTCTATGAAGGCAGTGAACGAAGATAAGCAGGTAGAAGTACTTTATACTGACTTCAGTAAGGCATTCGACATTGTTGATCATTCGATTCTTATTTCAAAACTACGAAACTTTGATCTGCCTCCTAACTTAATCGAATGGATCAAATCGTATTTGTCAAATCGTCGTCAATTCGTGAAATATGGGCAAATGGAGTCAAGTGAGTTTGTCGTTAACTCAGGAGTTCCTCAGGGAAGTCACTTGGGCCCCACCCTATTTCTGCTTTTCATCAACGACATTGTTAATTCCATTAAGGATGACGACATTTTTATCTCTCTGTTTGCTGACGATTTGAAATTGGCAACTTCAATCGCTAACACCAATGACTGTATCAAAC
This sequence comes from Contarinia nasturtii, assembly GCF_009176525.2. Lineage (NCBI taxonomy): Eukaryota > Metazoa > Arthropoda > Insecta > Diptera > Cecidomyiidae > Contarinia > Contarinia nasturtii. The sequence goes on from NW_022197768.1 coordinate 200,980, forward strand.
TTCAAGTTGCAATCAATAAATTAAAAAATTGGTGCGAAGCAAACAAACTTCATTTAAATCTTGACAAATGCTCTGTTATGTCAATATCAAAAAAGAGAGATCAAATCGTAAGTTCCTACTCTTATGGCAGTCACAAATTCAAGAGAGTGAGCGAACAAAGAGATTTGGGAGTTATCTTTGACAACAAACTTAACTTCATCAAACATATCGATTCAATCGTGGCTAAAGCAACATCAGCACTCGGATTCGTAAAGAGATTTTGCTACGATATTCCGGATGTCAATACTCTCAAGTCATTATATTGCGCCCTCGTACAATCAATCTTGGAGTATGGCTGTTTGGTATGGCTCCCGTACCATGATATACACAAGAACAAAATCGAATCGTGCCTGCGTCAATTCTCAATGTTTGCTCTCAAGGAGTATCCAAATATTTCAAATGACTACAGGATTTCATCGTACAGCACTCGCCTAGGCAAACTAAACATGCAATCACTCCAAAGGCGCCGTATCAACGCATCAATTCTATTCATTTTCGACTTGATGCAAAATAACGTTCACTGCCCATCACTGAAGACTGAAATTGCCCGCAATCAAAATGGACGTAACTTAAGATGTGTGGAGTACTTCAAAATCAATGACAAGAACTTCAAAATCAATCCATCAGTACCAATCAACCAAATGTGCAAAATGTCAAATAAGGTCCACGAACTATTTTCAACGCAATCAAAACGATCAACTTTCAAAACTCGACTTTTAGCCTTAAGCGATGACCATTTTTCTAACTTGTCATTGGTGTCTAACTATAACACTGTTTTCTTTAACGATCTAATGTGATACATTGTGATTTTTGTAAAGATGTAAATTATTTATTTATCCAATTATTTATTTAATTATTTATTTATTAATTATTTTCTGACTCATTGTAACCGCGTGCAATTTGAAAATGTTTAGTATTTATAAGTGTTTTTTGCTGTTTGACAGTAATTTGAACAGTTTACTATTAACTATTTAGCTATTACTGTAAGAAGTAGCTAATTAGTTATTAGAAATCTTTATTAAAAGATGTGGTTTTTAACGGTGATCAGATGTATACCAAATGTGTATCATTGATTCATACCTTTTTCCCACCAAACAAATGTATAAAAATTATGTACAAACTCAAAAGATTCAGCCAGTTTTGGCGGTGAATAAATATTATTATTATTATTATTATTGATTTACAAAAAAAATATATCAAAGGCTTCACACTGAATTTTAAGTCATGCCATTTTGAAATTGTTCAAGGCGCATTTATTCGCTAGGGGTTTTAATGTTCAAACTTTTACTATTATCACTACAAATAGTGAAACATAATGATAACAAATCTACAATGTGCGCAAATAAATGTGTATAAAGATGTATAACTGCATAAATTTGGTGAATATTTCTTGCATGTTCCATCTATGGCATGTTTTTTTCATTTCCTGTTGTGCGGACTTTCCTCGATACATTTTAAAATATACAATACGTCTTATTCACTGCTACAAACGAGAGATTTATGTCGTGTATGAATAAGACGTGAATATCATGTATAAAATTGTATGACCGAATACATAAAAGCCCCTAGTTTATTTGCTCAAGAAATTCGAAATCATTAATTCAATTTAAACAAATTAATTAAGAGCAATAATCGGCTCCGGTATTGCTTGTTCAGATGCGACCTGCGGCATCCAACCAAGTAAAAAAGTAAACATTGCTATATCTCTGTTGGTAACAATGGTTGGTAATAAACACAAAGGTGCATTCATTGTTAAACATTGCAACAATTCGATACCAGATATCATAAAAAATATTATCATATATATATATAAGTGATACGTCAATTGGCTCATGTCACAATCAAATTTCGTTTGTGAAGCTGTGTGAATCTCTCAGTAAAAATGTTGCCGGAGTTGCGAATTGTGTTGATTTTACTTTCCATTTTTTATTGGTACGTTGAATTAGACATTTATGCTCATTGAAGTGTTGTTAAAAAGAATTTCTATCCTTAGTTGTGCGGGAGATAAAATATACGATGAAGCAGTAAGAAATACGGATAAATATATGATTAAAGATAAAGAATTATACAAAACAAGGAATTGTCCACCCTCAAATGTAAGAGTAACAATTTAGCAATTGTCACATTTAATTAGTGTTGGATACATACATGGGCATGGTTGATATTTAAGCAGGCAATATATTGAATTAACTGGTCAGTTGAGCTGACAGTACGTTAGCCAGCTAAATGGGCTAAAACAATAGACGTTATTGTTTTAATGATGAATCACTTTTCTTGTTTTAATAGAAGTGATTGTTCATTATAACAATAACTTCTATTGTTTGAGTCCATTTAGCTGGCTAACGTACTGTCAGCTCAACTGACCAGTTAGTTCAATATATTGTCTGTAATTTAAGGAGACCCAAAAAAATTCGAAGAATTTTTCCATAGGAAGAAGGGGGTTTTCATTCGTCTCCAATCAAAATCGAAAGATTTTTTCTCATTAAAAAAACCCTAGAAATCAAAAGAAATGCTCAAGTGCCACCTGGGTAAAAGCTCAGACGATTTAGGGGGTTATCTGTGCCCATGTTTAATTGGATGATATAATCAGTTGTTAATTGTTTAAAAAAAAAATTGAAATTTCAGTATATGTATTCGTTTGCACTTGAAGTTTTTGGACCAACACCCGAAAATAGGGATGCAGAAATTTTGGTGGAGTACCAGCGATTACTGAAAAGATACGATCAATGCAAGAACGAAACATTTCAACATTGCTTGCGTAAATCGGGAAAAGACATTCCAAAAAAAGATAAATGTTTAATTTTCGATGGTGTTTGTGATTGCAATGAAAAGTATGATATTTTTACAAACATTCACTACCCTTGTACTTTTTTCACATTAAAATTTTTCTGATTCAGATACAGTAAACTCGATGGATCTTGTAATAATTTGCAAAATCCTAATATGGGACAGTCCAGAACGACATACAGTCGAATACTTGGACCAGTATATGCAAATGGTAAAAGTAATTTATTTTTAAGTAATTAATTATATTCACTAATAGAGATCTTTTAAAGGTATAAATGAAATTCGACGAACAGAGAGTGGTCATGAGTTACCAAATCCACGAATGATCGGAAATTTAATAGCAAAAGTACCATTGCAAAATGAGAATGATACTTATGAAATACCAAATGTTTGTGGCTTATTGTTGACACAACTGGCCGCACATGATACAAGCAGCCGAAAAGTTGTAACCATGGAAGGTTAGAGAATTTGAAATAATCTCTAATATATACATAATCCTGCATTTAATTAATCAAATAATATTGATTTTTTAGGCAATAACAGTTACGGAATAAGTTGCTGTAAAGCAGATTACAGTGGTCCTGAACCTCGGTCCAAACGTATTCGTGGTTGCATACCAATCGAGATACCGAAAAATGATCCATTTTATGGTCCATGTAAAATTCGTTGTCAAAATTATGCTCGAATGGAACCGACACTTCAAAACAATTGTGCAATGGGTTATGAACATGTAATTACGTGTTTACATCTTAATAACACTGAAATGTTCGAATTATATTAAATGTTCGCCCTTTTATAAATTCTAGGCAAATTATGCAACCTCATTCTTGGATTTGGATGTTATATATTCAACATCACATTCAGAAATGCAACAAATGCGTGCACATTGTGGTGGACGCATCAAGATGTGCTCGGATAATCTTCTGCCGGAAAAAGATGGTCAATTGTTTGCAGGAGACTTTCGTTATAATCAAACACCCTTTCTTGCTATCATACATTCACTTTTCTATCGTCTGCATAATAACATCGCCAAAGCATTAGAAAAACTCAACTCATGTTGGGATGATGATAAATTATTTTTCGAAAGTAGACGTATTACGATTGCATTCTATCAACATATTATCTATAACGAATGGTTGCCGCTGGTTTTAGGTGAACCATTTTTAAATATAAAATTAATTAAAAATCAATTAAAATACCGCTTTTCTCAGGCAAAGAACGATGGTTTTCTTACAAGCTGAACACTGCATCACATTGTGATAAATATAATCGTCACGTCAATCCAACGACACTGATCGAGTATGCGCACAATTCCATGAGATGGTTCCATATGAATGTTCCGTCAAAAATGGATTTAGTGAACTGTGATGGTAAACTGGAGGAGAGGATACCGTTATCTGATACATATTTAAAACTTGATTTATTTAAACACAAGTACAATGAATGTTTGGGCGGTATGTTGAAACAAAAGCAAAGAATGTATAAAGTGGGCTACACAAATCAGGTATAGAGAATTGAATTAAGTTTATTAAATTGCAAATCATTTATTTGATATTTGAAATTTATACTGCAGTTAAGGAACTTAGCCTTCAAGCGGCCATGGCATGGCAAAGAGGTTGGCGTTGATATATTCGCTATTGATGTTATGCGGGCTCGAGATTGTGGATCTGCTCCATATATCGCCTACTTTCCAAAGTGTGCGTCAGTGGAAATTACATGCTGGGACGATCTTAAAAAGTATTTTGATCCAAATAATTTGTTGACCCTGCAAACACTGTATGCTAAACCGTGTGATATTGAATTATATATTGGAATGCTTTGGGAGAAGAAAAACGGAAATGAAATGGGAACAATTGCGGGATGTCTTATTGCAGAGCAATTTAAGAACTTTAAGTCCGGTGATCGATTTTTCTACTCACACTGCGATAATCCGCACAAATTCTCAAAAGGTTTGCACACAATCAAATGTATTATTTAACGTTTTTTTTGGTTTAATCAATTTATTTATATTTTATCCCCAAATTATGTAGATCAATTGGACGCGATAAAAAAGATGACATTTTCTACGCTTATTCGCATGACAACAGATCTTAAAAAAGTTCCACAAAACGGTTTCATTTCAATTTCAAGAAAAAATCCATACATCGAATGCCACAAAATAAAACCAATCGATTTTTCGTCTTTCAAAGATCGATCATGTCATTCTTCGTCTCATTCAAAATGTCATTGTAGCTCACCATCATCATCGTCATCGTCATCATCATCATCATCATCATCATCGTCATCGTCATCATCATCATCATCGTCATCGTCATCGTCATCGTGTGGATGTGGTTCTTGAACAATCTACCAAATGTTCTATTTAAGCATTTGGATAAAAAAAAAATATCGTTAAAAAATATATATGTGTTTGAATTTCACTTTATTTATTGAACCCTTCTTTCTCAAGAATCTTATCGTTTTCCCTAAAGTAAAAACTATATTTCAATTCATATGTGGTTCTACGATACGGTGCAAAAAACTTATTACCATTCCTCGCGCCATCTCATTTCCTGAATATGGTAATCATTTGATTCCTGTGTATATCAAAAAGTCACACGAACAGTAGTGTATATCGATTCTAATGATATCATTCTCGGTTGGATAAGAGCTTGATTTGACGACTTATAATAAAGGCTAGAATAAAGGTCTCGATATTTGATGGCTGAGGCAGCTTTCTAACGATCAACGTGACATTCATCTCTGAGTCCTTGTGCTTAAATACATGAAACTTAAATCTTTTAACAAAATTATAATAAATAATGACTTAAATTAAATTAGTCAGTTCTCGTATATGCATTCAAACGTTGAAATGACTGCTCAAGTGGCACAAGCTCTGTAAGTTTAATATATACTGCAATGGTATTTATCAACAGATGTCTCAACGCTTTGTACTTCTACACGTTCAATTTGATACTCAAGTTGCAAACGCTTTTTAATGTCTGCAAGTGTGTGAAAATCTTGTGCATTGGTGATTTGTTCAAAATATAATGCTACCTATAGGCTATTAGCTATAGCTACAGGCTTTGTATATAGTCCAAATATTGAGCAAGAATAATGTGGTGAATAAGTTTGTATGCATAACCATTGGACACATCATTTTTGCAATTTATAAACAAGTATTTCCCGAAGTGGCGTAAAAATCTTCATGTATTAATTAACAAGAAAAAAAAATGATGAACGTTTCTCAACATTTTGAAACTCTTGACGCATTTAATTACTGAAAAGCAACGAAGTTATCGATTCAATTAAATAAAATGAGGGTGTATCCCAATGGTTTCGTTGAAGCAGATGTGCCGGGTATTGTGCCCTTGAGCAATAATCAATGTCAATTAATTTCTTAAAAAAAAAAAAACAAAATAATTAAATTTTTTTGAAACAGAAATAAATTTCAAGACTTGTGCAAACTGTTAAATATTGCAAGATTTTCGACGCAATAAAAAATGTCATCATCGATATGAATAAAAATGGTGAGCCAGTGTTGGTCGGTAAGACAATTCAACTTTAATTGTGATGCTGTATCTCTCAGTAAAAATGTTCTCCGTGTTAAAAATCATTTTGAGTTTATTCATAATTTGTTATTAGTAAGTTGAACTAGATATTTATGATCCAATAATTGTTTAGCTAAAATAATAAATAATGAATATCACAGTTGTTCCGGAGATGAGAACTTGGAAAAGGCAAAGAAAAATGTGGCAAATCAAAATGCAAAAAATGAAGAATTGTACAAAAAACATAATATTGGACCATCAGATGTAAGATAACTTATCATTATTATATGGTTACAATCACAATATTAAATTATCGTTGGTTAATAATCGAATGTATTTCAAAATGAAATTTTTTCAGTATATGTTTCTTTTTGCGCTAGAAGTTTTTGCACCAACTCCAGAAAATGAGAAAGCAAAAATTTTATTAGAATATCAACACATCGTAAAAAGGGACGGCCGATGCAAGAAACAAACATTTAAAGATTGTTTGCGTAAATTGGCAAAACACCTTCGAAGAAAAGATAAGTGTCCGATTCAGCATGAATGTGATCCAAAAGAAAAGTAAGATATTTTGATGAAGGAAAAAAACGCTATATTTCGCCACATTCTTCCGTTAAGCATATTCCATTTTGAATAATTCAGATACAGTCGAGTTGATGGGACTTGCAATAACTTGCAATTTCCGAATCGGGGAGGTGCTTCAACATCTTACAATCGTTTACTTACACCAATTTATCCCGACGGTAAATTTATTCTTCAAATCAAACAAGTTTTCCTTAATAGACATACACTTTTCAGGCATAAACGAAATTCCACGAGCTGTATCGGGTGAAGACTTGCCAAATCCGAGAATAATGGGAAATTTATTATCGAAAGCAGATAAATTCAAAGAAGACACTCATACTTGTGGTGATCATATAAATAATTTTTGTAGTGTCATATTTTGCCAATTAGTCGCACACGATATAGGCAGCCGAAAAGTGGTGACCATGTTAGGTTCGGATATTTAAAAAAATCTGTTAAACCATGTCTTGTTAATGATCCAATCTTTTAATTTTCAGGAAATAGTAGCAATGGCATTAGTTGCTGCAAAAAAGATTATAGTGATCGTCTACCGCCACATGAAAGTAATCCTAGTTGTATACCGTTTTCATTGCCAAAGAATGATCCATATTATGGTCCGAAAGATATCCGGTGTCAAAGTTTTGTGCGAATGCAAACGTCACCACATACTAATTGTACAGTTTCTTTTGAACAGGTAATATGGATACTTTTTAGCAGGGCACACTGCCAGATAAATTTATCGAATGTGATGAGTATCATATAATGATCTCATTTTGTTGTGATCTGCACTGCAGAGGCACAATAGGAAATACATGGGCATGTAAGTTGGAGTCTATATGCTCAGCAAGAACCAAATTGAAAATAAAAATTCTTGCCGATGCTAAAAAGGGGATTTTCCTTCCACCCGCATCAAAATTTAAGCGAATAGAACATTCAGATTTATACGCTATCTTCGCCCATGTATGCCACAGAAATATTAAAATACACACGAATATAATTATACGATTTATCCATCATCATTATTAAATTTATCTCATGGTATGCCCGAAATTTTTCAGGGGCCGCTCCTGAGAGCGTATAAGTACAAACGACAGAATCATCTAGGAGCGGTGCCCATAAAGCGCTCTGATTAAAATGTTAAACTTTTCACAAATACCAGGAAAATGAGTCCACGTCGTACTTGGATATGGATATTATTTATTCAGTAACTAATGAAGAACTGCAAAAAATGCGTGCTAATCATAGTGGTCTCTTCAATTTGAGTCCAGGGAATATTCTACCAATAGTAAATGGCAATTTAACTGCAGGAAATTTCCGTTTTAAACAAACCACCATTCTCGCTATCATTCATTCACTCTTATATCGTTTGCACAATTTCATTGCCGAATTATTGGCAGCAATCAATCCGTGTTGGAATGATGATAAATTATTTTTCGAAAGTAGGCGCATTTCAACTGCATGCTATCAGCATATAATCTACGTTGAATGGTTGCCACTGGTTTTAGGTGAGCTATTTTTAAAATTAAATCTAGTAACTTTTATGCTGGATAAAAATCAAAGGGAAAATTAGTACCAAAATACCGATGAGTATTTAAATATTGCGGAAAGTACCGAAAGTACAAAAAAAAACACCGATACCATCGTTTCATTCATTGTAATATCATTATATGTTTTCCGGTGCTCTTTTTGGTACTTTCGGCAATATTTTAACATTCGTTGGTATTTTTGGTATGTTGATACTAATTTGCCACTTGATAAAAATAAATTAAACCGTTGTATTACTCAAATTTCAGGTAAAGAACGTGCTCGCTCCTTCAAGCTGTATACTGAAATAAATTCCGATGAATATAATCCGCGCATCGACTCAACAACAACGAACGAGTTTACACACTGTGCTTTCAGATGGTTTCATATGAAAGTTCCGACAGACATTTTTGAAGTGGACGATAACGGTAAGCTAACGGGCAAGAGAAAGTTATCTGATACATATTTGAATCTTGATTTACTTGAACCCAATTACAATCCACTTTTGAGTGGTATGTTGAATCAAGAACAAAGAATGTATGAAGTTGGTTATACAGATGAGGTGAGAATTAAGACAATTGCTGGCATCCATTTACGCTCAAAACAATAAGCGTTGAATTTTTCTTTGCAGATCAGGAACAAATTCTTACAGAATACATTTCGCGGTGAAAAGGTTGGCTCCGACCTATTATCTTTTGATATTTTACGAAATCGAGATTGTGCCGTTGCTCCCTATATTGAGTATTTTCCGATGTGTTTGTCAAAAAAAATCAAATGTTGGGATGATCTTAAGCCATATTTTGAGGAAGAACATTTGAAATTGCTGATGGAAATATATGAAAATATCAAAGATATTGATTTATTGATTGGAATCCATTTGGAGAAACCATGCGGAAATGAAATGGGAGTGATTGGCGGATGTATTGCTGCAGAGCAGTTTAAACGCTATAAATTCGGCGATCGATTTTTCTACTCACATCGCAATAATCCATATAAATTCACAAAAGGTTTTCATTTTAATTATTTTGAATATTTTTTTTATTTTAACCGATTCATTTTATTTTCATCGCCGAATAGATCAACTACATGCTATAAAAAAGATGACATTTTCGAGACTGATTTGCATGCTGACTGACCTGAAAATAGTTCCAAAAAGCGGTTTCATTTCAATTTCAAAGAAAAATCCATACATCGAATGTCATAAAATAAAACCAATCGATTTGTCGTCTTTCAAAGATCGATCATGTCATCCTTCGTCTCATTCAAAATGTCATTGTTGCTCATCATCATCATCGTCATCGTCGTCATCGTCATCGTCATCGTCATCGTCATCGTCGTCATGTAAATGTTAGTGTCCGTGTAAAGGACAATTATGATTTCTGCTGATTAAACATTTTCTTATTTTCTACACAATAAAATCCCCAGAGTATTGCGCAGTGCTGCTGCCATCCACAGCATATTAAAATTACTGAGAATGCATCGTCCGTCGCATGCGAAGGTACGTAGCAGTTTTTACATCACCGCGAACAACAATACATGCATTGTTCTCTATACAATCGTTTGAATGTTTTGAGTGACATAATCGTGAAGAGAACAATGCATTCATTCTTGTTCGCTGTGATGTATAGACTGCTACGTACATTCGCATGCGACGGACGACGCATTCTCAGCCAGATATGCTGTGGATGGCAGCAGCATTGAGCAATACTTTGAAAATCCCATAAAAAAAGAAAACTCAATTCGTTTTTTTTTTTGTCTGTATACTTTATTGTGAAGTAGCATCGGGGTCATATCTTCATACGATAATTCTCGTTGAAAGCGATTAAATTTATTATTTTACATCATTTATTAAATAAGAGATTGAGTTTGTGTGTTGAAGCAAACTTAAATTTTTTTTTTACTTTTTCTTTTTCATCTTAAAATTTACTATATTAACAATTTATGACTGCATAATAGCGTCAGAGAATGAAAGTGAGAAATGAATATTGTTTTTATTTTTCATACGAAACCAGAGGGACAAACATATGGATAAAACTTTCTTTCCCAACAAATGTTTTTCAGTAACAGTAAAAACATTACCACTGTTGTTGATGTATTACGAACGAAATTGGGAATGGCTCATATTTAAATGAAACGTTTGTTTTGAATTCAAAATGAAATAATCCGTTGAAACTTAAAATAAAAGAAGATATTTCCGAATCGTTTCAGCAATATTGGCCATTCAAAACATGAGATAGACCTCCTCATTTTTGTATGAATCAAAATGAATTTTAATTTTACACCGCATGCAAAAATAGATCATATGGTTGTTATCGTATTTTTTTTTTACATTAAGCAGTCAATTACAATTTATGAATTGTATTCGTTTGATTTTAACCATAAATGTTATGTGTTTATATACATAAGAAAAATGTTTCATCAGTTGATCCTCTTTATTATTAATATTATAATTAAAATTACTATGTAAATTAAATTAAATTATAATAAATGCTATATCGAATTAAAAAGAAAACAAATTTAAACGAAACTAAAATTCATAAATTACAAAATTTCCATAGGAAATTTTCGGCTTTGTTTGGTCTACGATAAATGTTAAATGCAATGAAATTATCGAGTTTAAACGAAGATAGGTTGAATGTAATGAATGAAAAAAATAATAATTAGAAATTTAAAATGAAAAAGTCAGTCGATGATTTCAAATAGACAAAAATATGATTATCGTCGAAGCTGAATATGCATATTAAATAAATAAAACACTAACAAATTCTATCAATAAATATCCACGGTTATTTGCTGCATTCAAATGTTTCGCTTACAGCTTATTTGTTTTGTTTTGATTTTTTTTTGTATTTGTGTGTGCATGTGTATTTTTGTGTGAGTGAAAAAATGCTGTTTTTTGCTGTTTCTTTTATAAATAAACTATAGTTTTAGTTTAGTTAGACTTTGAGCTTATAATATGTACGGATAGTTGTAATAATAATTATTATTATTAATCGTTTCTTCACTGACTACGCTTATTGCTAGATTTCTATTCAGTAGAGTTTCTATTCGACGGAAGGGAAAAAGTCGTTGGCGGTAAAAATGGCTATGAATAAATACATTTATATATATATATATTAAAAGGTTCTCTTGGACACTCTCTACATTCATTGCTTTTCAATTTGGACTTGTTTACTTAGTTTAAAATATAAAAAAAGATTCGGTGTATGTGTGTATGCTTTTGTTGTTGAAGTTGTTGTTGTCGACATGCTCGAGCATGATCGTTTTCAATGTATAATTCGAGGAAATGAGGGGGCGGGGGCGGTTTGTATTCGCACTGTACTGGCTTACTGTTTCTAATGTGCTTTAATTGCAAATGTGCTCCTCCCTCCGATGATTGCACATCTCACATTTAACATCACAACACCAGACAAAACGGCATTTGCATTTCTCTTCCACATACCGTATTCGCGTTTGATGGCCTCGGCCGCAGCACATAATTTTACATCCATCGATACCGGGTGATGTTCGATTACACAATCGACCTTTTGTACCCAAAATGCCCAACCTTGATGAATATAACAATTTTCAAATGAGACTTTTTTTTCGCAATCATTAGAAAGAACATTCAACAATCAAACACTTACTCATCGTCACGATCGCAATAGTCGGGCGAATCTTCTAAGTAAACTAAATCGGATTTGATGAGCTTTTTATATTGTGGATCACGTCGACGCAACTTTGACACACGACCATCACGTTCGATCAACTGTTGAACAAAAAAAAATCGAACGAATTGAAGTTAATGGTTAATTATGCTTAAAGTGAATTTACATTATTACCTTCACATGAGAGGCACCATCGTACAATTGACCCAATACTTCACCAATAGCACGTAAAGCTGGTAAACGTCTCCAGCAAACTCGAATCGAACAAGAACCCGAAACACCATGACATTTACTGTTTTTTTAAAAACAAATATATCATTTTTTGAAGAAAAAATTATTATAAAAAATGCTTTTTGTTTGTGTTACAGTTTTACAAAATCTTACCAGATCCGTTGCATGCGCGATCTCAATGCCTATAATTTAATTGTTTAATTGAAATTAATTTCGATTTTAACGAGAAATTCTATTTATTTCTTGTAATACACACCCTACGACCAGCTTCGTTATTGTGTAAATTCATCAAACCGGAGGCAGTCTCATTACTTTCCTGTGAATCAATGAATTTTCTCGAAAATAATACGCCATAGTTAACATCCTACGTGAAAAAAAATAGAGAAGAGATTGAAATCAATTACATCCGCAAGCTTCTTTTCTTCAAGCATTCGGCATAAGATGAATAATCGCATAAATTGTGATTGATTTAGTTCAAACCTCTGAGCAACCACCCCATTGCCATTTGCGTTGCTTTCGTCGAATGGTGTTATCGCATGAGCATTCGGTTAGGTCGCCTCGAGAACATGCACGCGTAATGGACCATGCAAGTGATGCTGCATTGATGGCATGTATATAAGCTGTTTCACGACTCTCTAAACAGCCGCACAGAAACAGCAAAAGAAAACACAACGCAAAACGAGATTAGAAAAATATATATATGTAAAGATATTAGATTTTTTCCGTTATTCACGGTCGATCGGTGTGCTTATCGAAACTAATTTGATCTGTGTGTACTTACTGATGCGCATAACATCGCCATAGATGTCTTGAAGATCAGACGATGGTTGGGATGTTGTGCAATTCCAACGACTATTTCGAAATTGATGTTGGCATTCCTCTTGACCCATTTTGGCACCTTGTACAATTGCCTACACAATGCAGAATCACACGAAAAAAAATATATGTGAACAATTATATATGATTTTGCAAGCGAGTGCAATGGAATATTGGTATTCCGTTTAAAATTGTATTTTGCCATTGGTTTGATTATTAGTTTGAACTTACAGCGAATACTCGTGGACTGCGAGCGCACATTCGACGTTGTTCATTAGATAAGTGCAGTGCATTCTTACAAATATCTTCATGATTATGATGCATAAGTGCGTTCGGGTCAAACAATCCCACATTCTGCAATGCATGTAATCCCAAATCCCTATACAAATGGAAAATGAAACAAAAAAAAAGCGAGAACGAGAGAGAAAACAAGTGGAAAATTAGCGAAATGAGAGATTGTATGCATTTGTACACGAAACATATTTAACAATTTTTCGATAATTTCATTCAATTAAGGCGTTCAAGCGAATTGCCATTAATTCAACAATAAATCGAATGAGTTGTAATAAAACGAAAATGGATATATTGACAGAAACACAAAGGAAGAATGAAAGACAATACTTATATATATATACAGAAAATTCATCGCTTTTCAGTAAACAGATGACAACAAAGAATTTATATTCATTCCCATAAAGAATCTTTCGGTCGACCAAATGGTCGTATTTGGTTTGTACACAGTAAACTCTTAATAAACATATGAATATAGACAAATCTATAAAAATGCGTGCAATAAAACAAAAGTTCTATGAATTTTTGTCTTCGTCGTTTATTCACTTATTTTACAAATAGAAAGAGAAAAATTGCTACGCGAATAAAAAAAGAAGAGCAAACAGGCAGATAGATAAAGCAAACCAACAAGCAAATGTGGTGCGAGTCATAAACTAGGCCAAAATACCAATATAGTGATGAATATATTCGAACTCAATGAAGATTCAACGCAATTTAACAACATATGCTTCGGCTACAGCTTAAATAATAATGTTCATGAAGACAAGAGACACACACCGAGAGAAAAGAAGAGGGACGGGAGGTAGGTAGGGAGATTCGAAATAAAGACACATTTTTCACGGGTCATAAACGGGAAAATGTTAAAGCACAGCAAATTTTCAAAATCCAATCAAAATCACAGATTGCCAAACGAATATATTTACTGGACAGAATGAAATGTGGTACGCGTTTATCGTTTTTTTTCTTCAGCTATTAGTTTTTGTCCACGATCGGTCATTTCGTGCATTTGTATAAACAACACGATCTCCAAATATGATTTAAACAACGCGTAAGCGGTATAAAATCATAAAATACACACAAAGACTGTTGTGTTAAATCAAATAAAATATTTTTTTATGGAATTTACTCGCGTACTGATGTCATTTGCACAATAAACATTAAACACGACTATTAAGTTCCGAGCAAATTTTGTTGTTTTTTGTTGCTTTTGTGGGTGAGATTCTTGCAGAAATACAGACGCAAAAAATCAATCTGATGACATGATCAAGTCATTTAATTCATGGATAAAAAATAAAATAAAATAAACAACTGCGGTCGTTCGAGTTAAATGCTTGCATCGGTTGCGAACCAGCAAAATGAAAAAGGTTTTTGGTTTAACAAAAAAAAAACATGAATCGTACTCATTTTTTGCAATTCAATTTTTTTCTATGCTCGAAGCTAATTTTTAAGCAGCATAACGACTACTTTCAAATCATAATCACAAGAATTGTAAATTAATTCAGAATGCTTGGAAATACATTGAAAAAGAGGCTGAACGATACAAAATTGAAATCATGTTCAACAATCACCAACGACATATTCAGTCATTTTGTTCGAAATCCAAATGCATATATGAAGAAAAGATGAGTGTGTGTGTGTGAATGCATTTTCTGCCTCTTGGATGTGAATGAATTTGACTCTCCTGTGTTGCCGTTGCATAGTGCATTTTCTTTGGTGATGGCAAAAGGCAAACGATTAGACTTAACATAACCGATTTTTTTTCTTCATTACATACAGCAAATGTATTTCAAACCCTTTGCATAATAAGGTCCATATCATCTCTCAAATCACAATCGTTCAACCACTTCATACGGCATTGACTACATCCCACAATCACTGCTCTTGCATTCATTACCCATGTTTATTTGTTATTATATTGTGTTTTGTGCTCATGTAAGCGCTTGCATATACACATACAATTGAAGACGTACACTTCCGCTCTTGTTTTGCCCTTCATTCAGTTTTCGATAAGCTGAACAGAACGGTGATGAGGTGGAGCGCGAACTGGGCGAGCGCACTCATTCACATCAATTCGCAACACACAAGAATGATATATAATGAATAAATTTACAACGATTCGTAGCAGAAAAAAAGTAGCGAGGCGAGCGAGAGAGAAAAAAATAAAAACGAAAAAAATGGGGCGCTGAGTGTTTTTTTTTTTCATCCAAAGAAAAACAAGAAGCCAGCTCATTGGGCACAAAACGTTGGTAATAAGTAGCTCACTTGAGATGAGAAATTGTTTTTTCCCGTACAATTGCCTTGTCACTACTTGACAATCACAATGTATGTTGTGTCAATGGCAGCAGCGACGACGAGCGTAAGGGTGGAAATGCACATGAAAAGAAACAAATGGTAATTCACAAACATATAGATAAACGGCGAACATATTTTAAACATCATCACATCAAAAATGTGAGCAGTGATAAGATCGAGAATATCTTTTTCGCGGTGTACCCAAAAACTGTCTGGACATACCCAATTTTTGACACTGGAAATTGCATCTTAATACTTTTTTATTATTGCATTTCTTACTAAGCTATCCAACGTGAATCTACAAATAGGACATTGGAGCTATTTTCATTCTCTAATTTTTTTTCCACAAGAAATCTTTGTTTTGAAATGGTATTCGGTTAAAATTGAACATAGATGGAGGTAACAGCTCCAAGAAAGTATTTATTTCAGAATTGTTCATTCAGTCTCAATCAGAAACATAACAAAATGCGAGTAAAGTGTTCAGGGGTTCCCTGATTTAGGTCACATTGTTGGGACCAAATGTAATCGATCTTAATCTTATTCCACCAAAATGATCAAGTTGAGTTTGTGTCACTTTTACTTTGTATATTAGTTATTTGTAATCATTTTGAAAGTATTTTCCTGGTAGAAAAATCGATGTAGAAAAATGGTATTGACGAACCATGAGATGCGAATGTTTAAACAATATTATTACTCATAGTAATTTACTATGAATTGCCATCATACAATTTCACGCGTAAATTCGTCTGCATTCAATTGTCATAACAAAGATTGCTTTGACATTAATATTACTCAAAACGTCCTGTATATCGAGTATCAGCAAATATTTTATTGATATTTACAGAGAATTAGCTTTGCAAGCCAATTTTTTTGTTCGTTTGTATTGACTCTTCAGCGACATTTTCCCATCGGCAACATCACAACATATTTTATGAAATCTAATATTTGAACAGCATGACTAGCGTTATCGCTTTCGTCAAAACAACACAGCGAATTGAAATGTCAACCAGTTTGTGTGCGTTTCCTTTTCAAAAAAAAAAAATAAAATAAAAAAAAAAAACAAACGAGAACAACAAACTATTTTCAACTGCAAAATGCATTGCGCTATGTTTCTGATCATATCATTACATACATATGAATGCTTCGATTTCAAATACAACATTGTAATAAATGATGGCTATTTCGATAAAGCAATTAACATTATCCATATTTCTTGCTGTAAAATGTTTGTACAGCCGCAAGAGATAATTAATAAATACATTGAATCGCAGTGTTTTTTCTCTCTCGGTGCGTTGTTGTTCAAAATTCGAACAGCGAAAAAAGTGTTATCGATGAATGCGTCATACTTGTAGCCAAGTCCATCTTGTGATTATGATTGCAACGCCAGTGCACATAATAATGATGTTACGAGTGGAGACACGAATATATATGAATCGTTGCGGTGAAAACATAGCTCTTATTTTCTTCAACATAAAAATGATTTAAAAGAAACAAGCAAAAGTACCGAATAATATTTCAATATACTAACGGTCCGAATCATAATGCAACATGATTCATGTTGCACTATTATTCGGAACGTGTAGAAGTGTTGTTTCCAATTTGCGCTTGTTCAAATATTCTTTGATATTAATATTTTGTTTCTATATTATTCAAAAGAAAATATTTAATGGGACTTCATCACGGACAGCTCATTTTTGTTGATATTGTTGATTTGTTTTTGTGTACTCTATACTCCGATAGAAAAATCGCAAAAAAAAGAGCTTCGCGAGTACTTGAATTGATCTGAACACATTGGATCAGATCGGATCCAACTACTCTACAAGATTCACTTCCATACTTTGAAGTATTATTTTGAAAAAAATAGGAGCTTTTTTTCGTTGCAACGATTCAAATATAAATGTGTGTTTCTGATTAAGCGAATACGATCGAGTGTTACGCCTACAAAAGTGCATACGGAAGGCAATACCCGTGTGGCCGTAATCATTTCGAATAATGGTAAAGCAATGGCTGAGGCAGTAGCCAATGATAAAAACGCTCTTGTTTACCATTTCACCAACAGACACATATTGCCAGACAGACAAACCAAACGCCAAACGGCGCAGTTCATGATTTTCTCTTCACAATAATTAAAAATTAAAATATCACTTTTTCTTCTTCATCTAATACTTTGACGGTTCGATTTTTAATATTCAATATCATTGAATTGACTGAGAGCAATTGGAGGGAAAAATTGTGTGTATGAGAAATAGAGAGCGGGAGAGAGAGCATGCGAAGCAAAAAAAAAAGAAATTCAGTTGCACTATCTCGGTTGGCTAATTAAAACTGAGTTTTCCTTCATTATTTGTGTAATGCGCCGCAAACAGGAATAAATACAAAGCGAAAAGTCCAACAACAACAACAAAAATTGTTTTCAATCTAACAGATATCATTGGAAACAGATCGTCGGGGAGGTCGCAATTATTTCATTCACAATATTATTCGAATATACGTTTATCAGTCGCATTCAGTGTAAGCCGGTCACTTTTTCACCGTGTTCAAATGTAAAGAGTGAAAGACAAAAAAGAGAAACAACCGTGTACTGTGTAAATAAAATGCTGCTGCAGACCGTTTAATTATTACAATTATGCATTTCAATTTATAAAAAGTAATTATGCTCGTTTTTTTCCTCCTTAAAAACGTAGTCTTGTACATTTGATCCATTATTGGAATGATTTGGTGTGTGTGTGTGCATGCATGTGCATACGGTTTTCTTCAGTTGTTGTCAACGTGATTGTCAACTCAGTTGACTCAACTGTAAGTTGGCGAAGAGTTTTTATAAAATGTCACTAAAATCAGTTGTCAATGTGTCAATGTTCTCCAGTCAACTCTATCAGTCCGTCGCATTGTACAAAGTAAATGCGTGTGTGTGTATGTGCATTCGCGGCAACAGAGATCATATTGAAGGTATTACAAATGTCGAATGGAGATCGACTTGGATACATCAACAAGAAGACAATTGAGTAAGATATGAATTTTGAAATGTTCGCTCGCGATCGTATAAAGAAAAGAGAGAAAAAGTAAAGAGAAAAAAGCGTCTGACACAGCAAAAAGGCATAAATTCAATCAACAGTTTGCGTTTGCCTTTGCGCAAGCCGAGAGAAGAAGAAGAGAAAATAAAGGAAGAGAAAAAAAAATCGTATATGAGAAGACACACCGTCAAAGATAACGACTTTATTTGTTGTTTCAATAACAACATTAACACACTATTGCTAAACGTTGAGCATGTTTTTTTTTTGTTGTAACTCTTAGCCGATGCAATGCGATTAGCATTTTCTCATTTTTCATATTCCACTAGAATGCAATAAAAACGCTAATAACTTTTGATAAGAGAGTTATTAAAATGAAACCTTTTGCTACGAACAACCCAGTCAGCCAATACAATCAATGTTTGAACATTTTCATTTTTCACTTGAAAATCATGTCAATCGTCATCGAAAATATCGTGGTATGCGCCTTTTTTATAATTTTATATTAATTTTTCACTGTGAAATATCGTATTTTGTGCTATTGCTGTTGCATTTGTCGCAGCCTGCTCATGATGGTGCATCACTGGAGCGCAGTTTTTATGAACATTTTATGCTTGATGCGTTGCACTCAGTGTGCTAGGATGGAATGAGGAGAAGAGAGAGAGAGAAACTAACATGGAATTTAAAACAGAATATATTTGCGAGTGGCCGTTTCAATTCAATTGGATAAATGGAAAATATGATCAAAATAAACACGAAAATGACTTGTTTACGCATGATACTTGTTTAGCGCACCACTTATAGAGACAAAAAGAGTTTTTTTCTTTCAATCTTTCCGTTGTGCTTGTTCTCTCATCCTCTCCCATTCTCTTTCCCTCTGTTCTCCCTCTTCTCTCTCTATCTCTTTCCATTTTCATTTAATTACTCGATCGAGTAGCAAGACAGGTAATTAACTGGTTGCAATTAGAGATGATCGTGTGTGGGGGTCAAGTGATTACAGAAGATTTAATAATTAATTTTCAAGTGACATTTTTTTTCCAATAGCTAACTAGATTTCAGCTGATGCATTTAGATAATAAAATGCCTTCTATCTATATGCAACCATTGACTATTGTTACTAGCGAGAATGTTCGAAATGATACGATGATATTCGTCTGTATTATGTTCTCGAAGATTTGAAATCTTGGTTGACTTCATTCGAGACATCTACTTGAGTAAGAAGCGAAAAGAAAAACGTTCCAAACATGAACATGAATATTCATAGAGAATGTGTTTTTCTTCATTGAATTTAACACTGATTTGATTTGCGCTTGAAGTTACTTACAGCCAATACATCTTTTCAGAATTTCTTTTATCGCTTTTTTCGCCTCTTCTTGAACACTTTCAATAAGTATAATGCTGCTGATCTTGCATCAAAACTTTAGCACATTCTTTCTCGTTCGCTGTTTAGTTTTCAACGATCCTTAAGGAATTTTGATGTGCCATTGTTGTGGTACATTCACATTTAAAAGCGGACTGAATTATGATGCAAAGCAAAAGAAAGAATGACAGCGCGGCAACAAACCATCGCAAAAATTATGATAGATTGTTGACAGTTCAACAATATAGGTATTACTATGCAGTATGATTATTTACTCTGAATTATGGGAATATAATACACCGACATTATTTTGCAAATACAATAGAATTGCGTTTCGTTCAAACTTTTCTCGTTTCTTTCAGTAAACATCATTCTCCACAACTTATTTATCAATTCGATTTGAACAAAAAAAAAAAAAACCAAAAATGAAAACCGAAAAAATGTGTGAATCGTCTAGCATATTTTTTGTAAATCTTTATTATACTTGACTGCTACAATAAAAGTTTATATTTTATTGTCAACGATATGTAAAATTATTAAAATAAATTACTAGAAAAAAAAAGTTGATATCGTTGACTTGAACAAATCTTTTTTGATCATTTCTATGATGCTTAACCACAATGTTTCGGTAATTATCTAATTTATGTGAATGTAGTGAATTCGCTGTAAACAATCGGAAACCTTTTTACCTCTTTCGATTTAATAAAACCAAACTCTTCTTCTTCCATTGATTTACGACCCATTTTTAAACGCGAATAAGACGATTGAATCTTTTACGTTTCGATCATTTCCCGCAACGCAATCTTCTTTACACACAGAAATATAATTGTTTGTGCGTCTATTTGTCATTTCTTTATTTTAGTGTTGTTCTTTTTGAAGTTATTGCACTGATCTATTTTCGATTTGATGGTTTGTTTTATTTTTTTTACATAATCATTTGCGAAACACATGCGTACGCATGAAATGGCTTCGAAAACGATAACTGAATGATGTCGGATAATGAACATTGTAAACAAAATTGCGACACAGACAGATTTTAATAATCTTTTCTATTTCTTTCTCAACAATTTTGTTTGCGGTATATGTTTGCATCGAAAATCAAAGAATTCAACAAAACGAACAAGACGAACGAGTGTAGAAGATGAATTTCTTGAAATAAATCAATACAGATTCTAATTCATATGAACTGAGTTGAAAATGGATTGAAATTCGCTTGTGATGTTCTTTGTTCATGTAACAATTTCTAGTTTCTAAATCATTTTATTTTATTGTTATTCTTATTTGAGCCACGTTTTTATGATGTATTTTAGCGTGTAGAGTGTAAATTACATTTCATCAGGTCTCTAAATTTTCAAATGGATTTATCGGAAATAAGCGGTGAAATGAATTTCCCAACAAATGTACACACCAAAAAAATTGTTTACACAAAATTCAACATGCTATGAATACTAACAACAACAACAACAACGCACACCAAACAAATCTCACAACGATGACGATAATCCGTCAACAAATGACGAAGAAGTGTGTGAGCGTTTTTTTTTTGGTATAAAATTAAAGATGAAAGTTCTTTTGTAATTATGCCGATAAATAATCAACGTTTTATGTACGAACGTTTGTGCTTGTTGTGTAAAATCAATTGATAGCGGCGGTGATGATTGAGATGTGCCTTTATATCAATTAGATTTATGTGCGATGTCGAGGAATGCCTTAATGGAAAACAGTGTGAAAAGCATATTAAAGTCAACATTTATGAATTATTTTTGAAATAGAGACCGGCATAAAAGGACCTTTTAAGAGACTAGTTCATTCGAACGATGAAAATTCATTAAAAACTGAATTAATGTGAAAGTTTTTCAGGTTAAATTTACCTCTGTCGAATTTATCAATATGAGGTCTCGGTATTGTGAGTATATCATATAGAAGGCACAACAATTTGAATGCATTTTAAATTGATTTTATGACAGAAAAAATATCTTCAAACGATGTGAACAAAAAAAAATTCAACAGTATTGTACACGGCAAAACATCAATAACAACAATCCAACAAATTAACAGTAACGAAATGAGTTTTGCACTATGATTTGAATAAATATTGACATGACCGATTTGCTACCGGTGAAATAGATTAATTCGTAAATTAGTCAAATGTTAAATAGAATATATTGATAAAACACCGAACAATATTCGTGGAATGAGAGAGAGATATGGTTTTGTGCATAGGTTGGCGTGGATGGGAAAAACAGAGAGTGAGATCAATGTGAATGTTTTGTATTTGATTTTGTTGAGCACATCACATGGATCGCATTCTATGCATGTAAGACAATTTGCAATGAAATGGAAAATATATGTATAATAATAACTTGCGGCATTTTCTCTATTTACAAAATCATTAGCTATTTTATAAATATTAGCGATGGGGCATCAAACCAAATGTAATCCATTGTGTAAATAGATAATGACTCCTGATTTGTTTGTGCATTTCGTTGTGTATGTAAGTGTGGGTGTGTACGTGTACGTATGCATGAATGAGAGAGTGCCCGTATTCATCTTCATTTGATATTAAATAACAAATAATCTTAGCAGTCTTTTGTATGAACCGTTATTACAACCACTGCCACCGTCATCGTCACCACCGCCACTGCTATTGCCAATAGTGTCGTTCATAGCATTCGATCGTCAGTAAGTGAATGAAACATCTCTACTCTCTACAGATATGCGTAAAATGTTGGCAAGATTTTTTTTTCATTCCAACTCCCCCCAACTCTCTCTCATTTTTTTTAATTCCTACTTTTGAGTATGAGCTAAGGTTCATATAAATTTTTTTTCTCCTCTCCAACATAGTAAACATAATACTCATTCATATAAAAACCATTTGAAATCTTTTACTTGAGTAAATAATAATTACCGGCGTACACATATATTAGCATGTACAAACTTTGATAATTTTACACAAACATACATACGTATATATCGGATTCAGTGGATTTGATACCGACACTGCGTATACATACATTGCGTACTCATACACTGTCATGATTGTTGAAGCACGTTGTTTGTTTAATACTGTTAACATTCAACTGTAGCGAACGTGCATTATCAATTGAACATTAGAAGCCTGGAAGCATAAGCCCCAATTCATAATTCTAAGGTTTTTTTCTTCTGGTTTTCAGTTTAATATTTGGCACGTACATATACGTATAGTGAACTATGCCGGAAGGCAAGAAGAATGGTATACTCTTCAGATACAATAAAAAAATATATATAGACACATTTTGTGGCTTATATTTTTTCTCTTTCATTTGCTGAAATTTTATATTTTCATATCAATTTTATTGATCAATTTCATGTGATTGGCAAACCAGCTGATGATGATGTAAGTTCCTTTTTCTTGTCATCGCTTAAGATTTGATGCATAAAAATGGCTGATCGCGAAAAGAAAAATGTCTGTTTCGTTGCGTTAATATGTTATGTTAACTGAGCACAGTACTTGTCATCATTGGTATTGCAAAATCCAACCTCTTGCCGCATTCTTTAGAAGTGCAATTCACAGTTGCAAAGAATGGCTTGCACAAAGGCAATGTAAGATGATAAAAAATAACCCACCGTTCACTCAAATTCAAGCGCTCGAATCAGAGCACACTTCTTCATTTTCTTTGTGTGTGCCCGTGTATTATACACATAATTGGGTATTTACATGAATGTTTGTCAATTGAGCTTGAGTATGCTCTTTTGTTTTGAACGGCTGTGAATGCAACAGAGACAGAGTGCAGGATGAACATGAAAAAAAATGTGAACATTTTCGTAACGAACGGGAGGGAGAGAAGAAAACGAGAGAGAGAGAGAGAGAGAGAGAAAATCAGCAACATAACCTTATAACATATTGCTATTAATCACAACCCTTCGCATTTATTTTTGTATTGCAGTGTGTTGTTTTCTAGTCGAATTTCGTTTTGAATTCTTTCCGCCAATCAGAAATAAAACATGGATTTTGATGAACGGCAATAGCAACGACATCGACACGGCTCGAAGCAAATGGAGCAAGAGACAAAACAAACGATAAATAATAAAACTCAAAATCCACAATTCCCTTAATTATTTCGTGAATATTATGCAAATGAAAATGCAGAACAATATCTATGCCGATATATGGACTGTATGTGCTGATGTTACACGGTCGAATGTGTTGAATATACGAATAACATGAAGTACATGAAACGTATGGTAGCAGAATACTGCAAATCAACATTAGCCGGTAATTCAATATGTTTTTTAATTAAATAAAGCAAACCTTGATCACAAGACAATGTTCAGCCATTGAAATATCAAGTGTTCAAATTTCATACATGAGAAATATCAAATCATACACAAATTCACTCATATACAACATCAGTATTAACATAGTCTAAATGAAGTCGTCAATTATAACCAGCAAAGAGAAGAGAGAGAAGAGAGGAAATAATAAGTGCATCGTATTGCTTTTCGGGTATAGAAAGTATACATTCACCAAAATGGTAAATGTTTTTTTTTTTATTCGGCTTTGTTCCTTGCATCGTCAATTCAGCCAGAAAGGAAAAACGTTGGGATCATCGAAGCAACTGAGGGCAAAAGAGAAAAATATACGGAGAGAGAGAGAGAGAGAGAAAGATAAAAAAGAAAGTGGGGAGGGATTTCTATGCATTTATTCATGCAAAGGCGACGTCGTCATCATTCGTCTGGCCATGAAAAATCTTGAAACGGAAAGCAAAGATTACGGAAAAATCCCGCGGGAGTTTGCGCGCACGTTTTTATTTAGTTTATATACATTTGCTCTCGCATTGAGTGTTGATAGGCAATAAAATAATGGAGCCAATGAATCATAAATTGCAGAGTCTGGCCATAAAATAGAAACACATTCCAGTTTAAATGAACTTTTTCTTTTTTCTCTTTGGTTTATATGGTTGCATATGGTTGTAAATGGTGAGCATCATTTTTATCATTCGTTCGAATAGAAAACGACCATATTTTGGGATCTCATCGAATTTTTGGTCTTTATCACTGTGGCCAAGACGCGATTTATGCGGTGCGATAACGGCAACTGCTTTTCAGAAATGATATAATCATCAAATTCAGTGGCATTTGCTGAAATGTCGCGGTTTTTTGTTCGCTTATTGTCCGTTTCATTCGATTAT
The DNA here is from genome assembly GCF_009176525.2 of Contarinia nasturtii. Lineage (NCBI taxonomy): Eukaryota > Metazoa > Arthropoda > Insecta > Diptera > Cecidomyiidae > Contarinia > Contarinia nasturtii. The sequence goes on from NW_022197768.1 coordinate 226,237, forward strand.
TTCATGGAAATTGCAAATGTGTGCGCGTTTGAGCGCATTGTAGGACCATTTGGTAAAGTGCTCCACGTGTGTCGTGCATTTCTTTTTTTTATTTTATATGTGCTTGAGATATTTCTTTGTTACTCGCCGAACAGATCGCTCCCTTTGAAATGCACATATTTCGGCTCCGATTTAATATCGTATTCGTTCTTCTTTTTTTACTACCTTTATTAAATGCTTTTCCACCCAATCATTAAAGCGGTTATTTATTATGACATGAAAAACAACTTACTGACGAAAAATAAACGTGGACGCTCGCATTTCTTCACCCTCCATGCAACACTCATACATATAAGTCGGCTGCTGTTGTTGCCGCTTCAGATACTGGAGTTGAATGTATGCTTGTATGATGTATATGTGTGGTGCGCGTTAAATCGGGTACGTCATAAGAATCAAAATGAGATCATAACTGTTCCGCAGAGGAATTGACTGAATGTTCAAACATCCAATGATAGTCCAAAATAAACAAAGTACACGCGAGTAAATATTTAATTGGCACTACGACAACCAACGTTATTAAACATTCTCAATACCATACCAAAATTCGTAACTGCTTTTCGCATACATTTTGGATACATTTTATTTAGCAAATAACATTAAACGTTGCATTTACAACCAATGTGTGTGTGTGTGTGTATTCGGGGTATGCGGAATTTTCACTTTCGATTATACGATCTCTGGGCGAGTATCCAGTGTAAATGCCATAATTTAAAACGATTAAAAGTACATATTTATAATTATAAATGTACGATGTTGCGAACGTATTTCAATAAAAAATTGTGTTTTTCGATTAATCATCAACAAAGACAAATTACATCATGGCCCAACGATGGCTATAAATTGAGATTAAATAATATTCAAACAAAAAGATGGAATGTGACGCATTTAGTTTTTCTTAGAATTGGTTTTGCATGAAAACGGGCAATAAAAAGAGGCAAATCAACCCTAAAATCATCGAAAATTAACGTTCGCGCACACAAACACCGCTTACCGGCTGCAGATACGGGAAAAAAATAAAACCACTCCCCATTGTACACCATGATCACATCATAGGAAAAACTCATTAAATTCGTGTGTTCAATAAAAATGGTGTGTGTGTGTATGCGAGCGTTAAATGTTATGTCCAGCCATAATATTCGTTCACAATGGTATCGCATAAAAACGCAAATGGTATAATTTAAAAATTACTTTAATGAAAATCAACGACACGACTCAATAGAGAAATCGAGTTGAGGTGAGTGAAATGAGAGGAGAAAAGAAGAAAAAACAACAACAACAACCTCGATGGTTAACACTAAAATTACATGTACCAACCAAACAGAAAGTTTCAAAAGCTGAAGGTAGATTTTCTATAATAACAGTTTCGATTTTGAACTGGTGGCATAGCAGTTACCGTTTGTCGAATGAAATGATGATGATGGCTGGAACAAGAAGTGAAAACTGTTGAGCGAATCTATTCAGACCACGGTGTATAAATGCATCGCAACGAAATACAGACAACGAAAAATTGGCAATGAAAACCAATCAAATTGAGATGTATTCCGGGCCATAAAAAGAATTTCAATCCTCTTGCAATGTGAGCACAAGCAGAGAAAATGCACCAGAACCATAGACTGAGAGCAAAAAAAAAATACGCCACGAACAAGAAAGAACCTACGAAACTTTGAGCATTCATGAACGAAATTCAAGCAATGGAATACAACAGTAAAAGAACGAAAGAGAAGAGAAAAAAAACACGAAAAAGATAGAAATTTATATTAATAATAATAATAATAGTTTGTGATAAAAAAAATACGCCAGAGTAAAATCAATTTAAATTTTTATTAATGGAGGGTATGGAAATACTTTTCAGCAGTTAACGTTATGTTTTACCTCACTTGAGGTTCAGTATCGCGCCCGCACTCACTATTCGATCCAACAGCGTGCATATAGAAATACATCGAACGCATCACACACTACTTTGATCCAACTGCAACTTTGCTCAAAGCCAATTATTGTATATAGATACACACTATGGTGGATAGTTCTTCTTTTTTTTTCATTGTTTTTTTTTTCGTGTAAAAACATGTGTAAAACTTAATGTAAGCAGCGCAGAGCAAAAAAAGAAAAGTAACGACAATGATGAGAGCGAGAGCGAGAAGGAAAAGCATAACAATGATAATAAAAATGGGCACATAAGATGAACAAAACGTTCTGTCGAACGATTTGCGGTTTATGTACGTGTGGGTTTGTGCAATACGATACACGAAAGACATTGGGAAAAACGAAAAACAGAAGCACACCGGAAGACCGATTCAATGAGCAACATGCAGAAAGAACGGAGAGAAGAAGAAGAAGAAGAAAAAAAACCGTCGACACACCGCATTTTTCGTACAAACCAAATAATCGAAAAAGAAACCCCGAACTCATCGAAAACTTATACGCATTGAATGAAAATTGATAGACGGAGAGAGCGAATAAAACCGATAAAATGCATACCCGAATACCGTGCACACTGGATACCCGAACGAGAAATGCAAAATGCGAAATTTCCTCGTGCCAGAAGTAAGCGGCAACATTTCAAATATGCAGCTAAATGACAAAGTAATCAAAAGAAACATGGTGGTTGTGGATAACAGCCAAACGATATCAGCATAGGACACACCGGTTAGAGAGACGGACAAGAACAAATGTCATAAAAATATCGCCAAGAATGAAAACGTGGTAAAGCCGAGCCGCATCAAATGTGGTGAACGGAGAGGAAGCACATTTTTGTGGTGATGCAATCGCCCGAACTTAACTCGTGTATGTGCACAATGTTGGTGGGTACGCGTCATCTTACTGAACCATAAGTAATTGAACAAAGATTGCCATATAAAAAATGACCACACTTATTGGCCGTGCATAAATACACCTTGGAGATTTGAATATTTCTTTTTTTTCTCTTTATACGATTGGATGCATGTTCATAGATCCAAATTGAACAGGCCAAACTCGAAGTCAAACACCATAAACTGACTCACCGGTAACGCATGGCCATTTATTATGCAATCCAAATGAAATCCAGCATATTCGTACTAACGACACTCATACATGGCCATGGATCACATATTGAAACCGATGTAATCGCTTGCGTTTTTTTTTTTGAATGAAGAATGAAAGGGATTCGAATTCAAACACCAAAGTTTATTCGGCATGCTTGCATTTATTCGAATGCTTCTCCTTCTTATTATTATTGCTGTTGTTCTTTTTTGCTGTGGGTATGTTCATTTTTAACATTTTATGATTTCATTCGAATGAGTCATACATGTGGTTGCATCTCAGTGGAAATGAGTCTATGTGGAAAATTCACATTTGATGGTCTAGTGACCAATTGATGTTCTTACGTATGCTCCCCATTCAATTGAATCTCAACCCGATATGTGATTTGCTTTTTTTACGTTATATGGTCTATGTACGATTATAAATTGTCGAATTTTTGCGAAAAATTCTTAAGTTCGTAATAGATACACGAAATTGATTAAAAATTAATCAGTTTTTCATGTATATTGTGTACATTAGGGTGTTTCCGATGTTTGTAAATGAGAAAATGCTATTTTTGAATTCAAAGAACACAGAATTCTATATTATTTAATGGCATTCATATAACAAAGCGATTGACAATGGCACTTCCCGAAGCGAAAAAGAAATATGAAACGCATGAAGTTTGAAGTTTTTTTTCTTTGTCGCTTGCACATATATAGACTCTATTCGATTGCTTTGATAACTTATTGTTGCGATTCCTTTGAATTCGATAAATAAACAAAATAAAGTATTTATGTTAAACGCATTTTCACAATCGTACAACAAAACTCTGTGTAAGCAATTTTTGGCCAGTGAAGTCGGTATATGATTTGAATCAACATTAACACACAAGCAGTCCATACAACACATTAACACAAAGCAGTCCATACAGATTTGAGTATATCCATCGCGACAGGCTAATAATCATGCCGTTTCGTTTGCTTGTTAGTGTTTACACATACACAAACTGTGAGTCCGTTCATTAGTTCAGCACACACAATTTCCTTATTCAAACGGTTTATAAACAAAAAATGTGTGTGTATAGGAATATTTTTTACATCGGAATGCAGTGTGAGTTGTGTGTTAGTCGAATGATCTGTCACATTTTAAACGTGGTGAAACTTTTAAGAATCATTGTTTTTTTTTATTTGAATTTGCATTCCTTGCATAATTTCTATGCATTCGATTGTTAAAGTGCTAAAACATATAATTTGAATGTGTCGGCGTATTTTGTATTTGTTTTATGCTTTCGAAGGAGTTAATTTCACTCTGTTGATGGTTTTTTTATGAATACAACAGATTCAACATTCGGATCATTGTCAATCGATAACTTGCAAGAGAGATATTTTCAGTGAAACTTGTGTTCGATTTTGTTTTGTTTTGATATCAACAAAACGTTCTCAAGCTGAAACTGCAAATATTTCGATACAACTTTGGACTGTGTTAGTGTGATGTGCGTTCGAGAGAGTTCTTTTTCGATTTTGAATATCACTTCAGTCGTGTCCATCAATCAGGTAAGATCAAGTGTTAATTCTATCTCCGTTTTATGTGCTTTCTATTGATTCATTTACAAATTGCACAGTGCAAAATACATATGTGTGATTTTATCAGTGTTTTTATAGTAAATTGTGCGTGTTTTTTTTTCTATTTCGTTGCAGTTCAACATGTCGACAACTGGTGAAACATCGGCTGCACAGGCGAAAAAGAAACGATATAAATATCAAACAAAAAAGCAACAAGAGGAGGAGGCCGAGGACGAAAACTTCAATGACAATGGCTTATTAGCGATAAAAATGCGCCTCACAACAATTGTTCGGCCGGAGTACCATGATGTTGTCATACATTGGATCGAAAAGAAAAGTGTCATGTCAACAAAGATCAGCGTTTTGGCGTCATTGTTGTTCCTTGACAAAGTGAAGTCCGCGCAAAACAATCGCCAATGGGACTTTTTCACGAATAGAATGTATGTTAACCAAAAAGGAAAATTGGTTGAAAAAAATCGTGCCGAAGATGTGATTGAGCGCTGCTTTTATGCAGTTTTGCAAAAGAACAAAGAAAACGAGGACATGGAACCACACATTCGTCATTTTGTTGAGCAAGGACTGAGCCGAGACAATCAATTTGCCTGGCCAAACAACAATTATTTCGGCAACATCATGAAATCGTTATGCCAAAGTTATACGCGCCAATTGAAAACGAATCAAACGACACATGCAAAGAAGCGGCTGCGAAATTATTTGCAAATGAGAGCTTGGCAGTTTAATGCAGTGTCAACCGGTTTGAGGTTCGATAAAAAGGATGTTGACAATGCAATTGATTGGGCGATTCGACGCTATGATGCCATTCGAGACACACATCAGAATGCACCTCTTAAACGATACAAAAGAAAGTTGCTGCTTGACATGGTTCGTGCAATTGTGGAAAAGGTTGGTGGACTAGCGAATTATGACAACATCAAGCAGTTCTCAAAAGGCAAATACTGGTTCAAAGCAACTGCAATGTGGCTTGTCATGCAAAGCGAAATAGATGAGTTTCACAATTGGGCGCAAGACAACAACGTCACAATACCGAAGATCAAAAATCTGTCTGTTGTTCCATTGCCAGATTATCAGCGAAAGGCAGTGTTCATGTGCAATGATGTTTTCTACAGAATGTTGGCAGAAGAGAAACTCCTTCCAAAAGTCGAAGGTAAACAAGTTACCGAAACATTCATTCGCGAAAACAAAGAACACTTCTGGAGCCAAATATTCGATTTTGACAAAATCAATCGAATATTGAAGAAAAACAAAGAGTTTCATTATACTATTGTTAGCAACGGTGAATCAGTATCGGTATTGTATAAATTGTCAAAACAACATCTTCAACGGTTGCTGGATGATGACATTGTGAGAAAGCGATACTTGGATGGAACGTTTGTTTATGAACTGGGAATCGATCCGGGTATGAAGACATGGAATGCGACTGTCCGAAGAACCATCAGTACTCGCAAAGAAGTAAGTATATATTTTTTTTTAAAGTCGATGAGTATTTTACATCACAGACATGCGCAAAATGTGGCGGACGATTCGATCCAAACACCAAAAGCAACCGTTTCAAAGTTTGTGAAAATTGTGCACCGGTGCCAAATTCAATCATGGCTAACTTTTTACCATCGAAAATCGTGGCACAGCTCAGCAAACGGCGTTTAAAGTATAACAAAGTTTATATTGAAGAGAGTTTGGCGGTATCTCTGGCTCGAGGTGAAATGACTGAGCATGATTTCGACATTATAGCTGATCGTTTACTGTCTAAGGTGGCCGTGTATCCAAAAAAATGGCAAGTAAACGCAGTGAGTGGTGTATTGGAATATGCTGACGTCAAAGTCGATCAACAACCACATGCAGTTGATGATGAAAATGCAGCGGAAATCGATGGAGAGGTCGCTCAACAACCGTGTGCAGTCGATGATGAGTGTGTGACGGAAATCGATGACAAGCAACAACCAATGATTGTGCATCAGACAACTTGGGATCGTGATATCGTGGCCGCCAAATGCATTCTCATCAAAGGCATGTATATAAGAAATGGACATTTGCATATTATAGATGTGTTATGTCTGTGTTAAATGACATTTGTATTTTTTTATAGGACATTGTAACCTGTTTGGACTGGATATCCCGCTAACATTGCAGAGACCACGTCGACAACAAGCAGTTCAAAATAATCAACAGCCTTAAGCATAACCAATCACCATTTTAACTCGAAAATTAATTAAAAATTAATATTGTAATTTTGTTACACTAACTGAGACTTGACTGTTGTGTCTCAGCATTTCGAGGAAGTACTATCAAGGCTCTGTTTTTCTGTGAGTATTTTTCATTATTCGATTGCATTTATATATTCAGACGTGACAATTGTTTTTCGCTTCGGGAAGTGCTACCATCAATCGCTTCGTTGTATAAATGCCATTAACTACCATAGAATTTTGCCTACTTTGAATTAATAAATACCATTTTTCTATTTACAGATATGGGAAACACCCTAGTGTAGATAAAATTCAGAAGTGCGTATACAAAATGAATCAATTTATTAGTATGTTATCGTGTTTCACATTCAAAATAAGAATAAATTCGATTTGCACAAAAGGAATCAGTTTATTAAATATTCATAAATCATTGTGTGTTGAATGTGATGTGTTTAATCTTTAATGTAAACAAATAAACCGACTTTCACTCTTTATCTGTATATGTAACATTGTCATTGCCATTGTTTTTTGACTGCTTTTTTATCTCTCTCAATGTAATCGGGTAATCGCCCTTTGCTCCCAAAATAAAATGTGTGAATGCACTTTTGTGAATATATCGGAAAACTGTTTTGCCACTCTTTACATTCCTTTTTTTTTATAGTCGCGTTTGCCTATTTTGGCGGGGTTCGTGGTTTTTATTTCCAACGAAAGATGAGCGGAGGGAGAAAGAATGAGTGTAAGCAATCATTTTCATTTGGCAGGAGGAAAATGCATAGGAGATTAAACAACAACAGTCTCTCACGTTCATACGTCGTCCACATACCACGTAACAAAACCAGCGTATTATTTATCATTTGACGGTGATGTTTAATTTTATTAGTACGACACAATGAATATTTAATCGGATCTAAAGTCGAAGTGTACACAACCACACATTGTCAAATTCTCGTCGTTCGTTCGTTCGTTGTTGTTGTTGTTGATTTTTTTGTCACTGATGCTTCAGTGTTTATGGCTTACATTACCCCAATACATCTTCTCTATTACAGTTTACATTGTGGTAAATTTATCCACCATTAAGAAGCATACAAAATGCGTTGTATTGAACAAACGAAACATCTACAGCTGAGAAAAACGAGAACGCGATATACCAGGAGAAAAACAAAGCACAACTTATGCATCTTCACAATCGATCACACATCAAATTTCCCATCTCTTTCACTTTTCATTTTTTTTGCCAATGTTTGCATACATTCCGCTTTATTTATTTGCTGTCGGCCATTTTTCTCTCTCGCTCTCTCTATTTCTCTTCTTATCATACAGTATGATATAGATTTGCTTTCGAATCGAATATATTACGCTGTACATTTATTTATTGCCGACGTTGTAATTCTGTGATACTTTCGTCTTTTGTGAGTCCTTCCGAATATCGTATCGTATTGTTTCATTATTAAAAAAAATTGTTGCTCCTAAAATGATGCCTTGTTAACCGAAGGCAAACATTGAAACACACAAAGAGAGATGAGCACACAAACCAAAAAAAAATAATAATATCAATGTCGAGGGGTTCGATATATGTATAACTTATTGATAATGCGAATATGGTTTTTGTCACAACTTTTGCTGCGCTATGCATGTTTTTGTCTATCCTCGCGACCCCTTATATTATATTCCATTATTAGGGGGGCTTGATTCTTAAGCTCTTTTTTTATTTATTGATTGCTTTTGGTGAGTTTGAAGCTCTTTAAAAGACGAATATTCAAATCATTAGAAAAAAACTGGTCATTTGTCGTAATTGCCAACATAATTTTGCTACAAATTCTTGATAAAATTTTCAAACATTTATAAAGATTGACATTCTTTGGATTGCATTTTGTCTAGAAGGCATACACACTCTTCAAAATGAACACATTGGATGAGATGATTAATAGTGAGTAATCATTTTTTTGATATTTAAATTCATTTTTTTTCATCGATAAAATCACAGAAAATCTGCACTGCTTGCTTTTTTCAACCTTATGTCAACTGTTTTCAACTTTATGTCAAAATCGTTGAACTCTAGCAATTCAGACTTTTGTTTATTTCTATTCTTATTTTATCTAAACAATTGTGTCTAGTTAGAAAAGAATTTCGCATGGTATTCACGTGTTTGCTGTTAGTTTTGATGAACGTTTTCATTTTCATGATTGTCTACAATGCTAATAAACAAAGTAATGACTGAACCCAGGTTCGTTTGTATAATAAAAATAAAAAAGAACACAAAAGACCAAATGAAAATGCTGAGCATCAAACACGTCGAACACGTTTATACAATTTCGTTAATCCTTATTAACTGCAGTTTTTATTTAAATTTGATTGTCCGACTTTATCATGCTGCTTTTGCTTTGTTCCTTCCATCATGTTTATTTAATCCATTGAATTTTAGTGACTAAGTGTCGTCTTGTCTGTCTGCCGATGTAATTGCATATATCATATGCATCACATCCGTACGCATTCACGCACATGTTAAATGAATATAACCGAGTAAGAAGCTTCTTAAACACTAACCATTTCAAATGAATATATATGGCCTTTTAATCGATTTCAAATATATTCATTGGTTCGCCCACATTTTTTGTTACTATCTCAAGAGATAACAGAATAAAAATCGACCCAACAAAAAATTCGAATTTTATGATAATTGTTCCATATTGAACAAATCTATTAATTTGATTCCGTTTAATGCCCGATTTTTGGATGAATGAGAAAAAAACGCATAAAAAAAATTCGGTTATAAAATCAGTTGGGCGTATTGAAAACAAGTAATCCGTCTTTGGGTTGTTAACACGATGCGACGAAAATACATATATACATGATAATACAAAACGAACAGAAAAAAAAACAAGACTCGACACCGTAAATTTGTTTGTTTTTGTGAAGCTTTCTTCGTTCAAAACGTGTGCGCCCAACGATCTTAAAAGAACCATACCAAATTCCAAAACAATAACAATAACATGGATTCGAGCACATCGAATGAGTGAAAGAGAGACAGAAATTTATGTATGTAAAAAAAATAAAAAAACTACATACTTATGTCGCTTGCACACGACTGAAACGTAATATTACATGAAAAAAGTACACCATAATTCAATGCAAATATTTACGGATATACATTTTTTCCATTAACTAATGAATTTTCAAATCGTTTTGTATCGTTGTCGTCGAAGTGGTCGTCGTCGTTATTGTCGCCGTTGACATTGCGTCTTTATCGTGGTTGTTATATTGGTGGCGATGACGGCAAACCATGCGTTTACTTATCGAATACAATATCAACTGAGAAATCGAGTAAAAAGAGCATTCAAGAATCAAACACTAGACAAATTGCACGAAATCATACAAAGATATAAAGAGAATGACAACGATACACAAACACTATGGATGAATGGTTCACTATGGGGCGTGCGCGCGTACACACTCTCACATACGTGCTTCGCGAAAACATATCGTCCGGAAGAACATTAACTAAATCGAGTCGAAATTGTGTGACGACAAAAAGAAGAATGAAAAACCGTCTCGAATTCGATACTGAATTTATTCGGATGATTTGGAAATGTACAATTCTAGCTAAACAGATTCCCGCGCGATTTGCCACTTTTTCTGGCGACCCGTTGTTGTTAGAATTTACTATGTATTTTTTTTCTTTCTTACAAGTGATAAAGTTAATTTATTTAAATGTAATGCTCTTCGACTCGACTGATAGTGTGCGGTTGGAGTATTTTCATCTTCTCTGTATTATTATTGTTGGACATTGTCTGCTAAACTAAAACATACGAGACCTCTGATCTGTGAATGCTGTAACTGAATGTCCTTTTCCTTTATGCCGCCTCAAATTCATCTTAAGTTATTCAAAGAACGAACGAACCACGTCTCCGATTCCAATACATAATTTCAAACGCAAATAAAATATGGCATTTCGTTTTGGTTTTTCTTTCTCTCTCTCTCTCTCTCTCTCTCTCTCTCTCTCCCTCTCACCCTTCTATTCTTTCTTTTTCTCGCTCGTTAACATCACGCATAATTTGCAGCTCATTGCAAATAAACAAAACGCAATCGAAATAAAAACAATGCCTTTTGTCTACTACATTTCAAATTTACGTTTATTTTGTGCAATCGTTTTGCTGCAATGCTGTCTTTGGCCAATCGAATGGCCATTAAATGAAATGTTCCCTTACACGAGAATACCAACGTATCAAAGAAAAAGCACCGTTTATACAAAGTGAGAGAGAGAACTAAAACGATTGGTGTCGATGACACAAATGATCGCCTCCTTTGTGTAGCACAATGGCTATACACTCTCGATCATACTATGCTCGAAACTTTACTGTAGTGAATTGTATTTTCATTTGAGCATATATAACATTGATTTCGATTTATTGGTTTTAATTTATTTGCTATCCGTTCATTTCATTTCTCGAATTTTTTTTATGAACTTTTTCGATATAGTTTTGTGTGCGTGAGCATGTACGCGAACATTGACTAATTGGAACTGCATTTAACTGAGAGAATGCGTATGCGTTGTTTAATTTGAAATGTTTACGAATCTATATAAATTAGCAGAATGTTTACTTTTATTTTTATCGTTTATTTCCCACATTTTTCGGTCTCAATCGGTTGGATTAACTTGTGTGCGGTCGTTTGGTGTTGAATGATTCCATAGTAGAATGCTCGACAATGAGAATGAGATGGAATAATCTAACGCTTTGCTACTTGCGCTCATACAGACAGATACGGTAAGTGAAGTACACTGTGTATAATTAACATTCTAGCGAGTAATATTCATCAGTGCGCGTCCTTAAAACACAATATCTGCATTGAATAGTCCATGTTTATTTATCATTAGGCGGCTGTTTTATGCCGCTTACGTTCAAATTTTAAAACAATCATTTCGAAACTGAAAGAAATTTCAATGTTCTTTTTTTGTTCCATTCTTTCTCTCTACAAAATTGATCGGATCATGGAAATGCAACAAAAGGGAAAAAACCCGACTTTGAATCTCTTTGAATTGACTCAACTCACACACATACACACACAGACTTGTATCACAAAAAGTAAATGAAAACTCCAACCAAAGGGAACAAGAGTAAACTGAAGCGCACAATATTGCTCAACAGAAAATGTGAAAAATTCAGAGTTTGCTTTTTTGTTACTGCTCTCTCTCTCTCTCTCTCTCTCTCTCTCGCTCTTTCTCAGCATATTCACCAAATATTTTTAATTAATACGTAGCAAAACACTGAATTATTTAACAAGATGAGATAATAATTTCCACAAGTTGCACTCTAGAGTATATTGACAACGTTTTTGCAGACGATTCGCCAGTGGTGATGGTGATCAAACACTACACTGCAAAATAATGAAGAAAAAACAAAGCGAATCAAACCACAAAAGACAAATAGAATTTCAAACCGTCCAATGAAGATGAATGTTGGAAGTGAAAATACCACATAACACCGAATTGAAATGAGCTGAAAATAGCATCGCACGCATGAATATTTTCTATACATGTACATACGTTCAGCATCGAATCGGGTGCACAGTGCGCAAAATAATGTTTAAATATTTAAATAAAACATTTTTCTAGTGTATGGAACTGTGAATTTTTAATCACAACCACCATTTAATCAATTTCAGATTCACGGTTTTGCCCTGTTTATGAGGCCATTCACCACCACCACCAGCCAACCAAGATGCTTTCGGGTCTCAAACACCGAATTTACTTTTGATGAGTGCTCTTTTCCGGCTTTTTTCATTCATTCATTCTCTCTTCCGCGCGCGCGCTCTTTTTTTTCTCTCTCATTTTATCTGTATTATGTCAAGCCCAAAATTCAAAAGAGAATGCATAGGATGTTCAAAACGCACACAACATGAACTGATGATGATGGAGCTGAATGAAGGGTGTAAAACAAAGCAAATTCTATTTTCAACAAATTGACTTTATGATGATTACATTGTTTCCGTTGTTGAAAATGTATGGTTTACATTTCCTTACATATCGTAGCCAACCATTTTTCTATGTATTTTTTTTCCAGTTACACAATATTCTGCTATAGTCTACAGTCAATATAGATGTCTTCGTTCCATCAGTGCAAATAAAGGAATAATAGACCAACCAGATAGTTAGAGAGAGACAGAGAAAGTTTGGAGCATATAGTTTAAAAAAAATGACTTTAGAATGATTGCATATGGGATGTGTCGTTTGATATTATTAGTGCACCTTTATGAGTGTACATGCATACTAGACGTAATCTAAGATTTAAGCAAAAAAAGCGATGTTTTTTTTTTTCAAAAAGATGTTTACAAAAGTTGATAGGGATATTTTTTTAAATGAATACATCAATTTCTGTTGTTGTGATTTTTGCCATTGTAACACCTTCTCCATCTATCTTTTTTTTATCTCGATTGACTTCGTGCTAAGCAAATATTTAATAATATGTCATATAACTGACCGTTCATAATGCATAATAAATGTCCAATTAAACTCTTTCATTGGCATGGATTCGCGAAATGAAGTAATCATATCGTTCAAATTCAATGTGTAAACATTGTAATTCAATTCAATATCTCTGCTATCTGGCTCTTCATAAAATTCTTGATAAAAAAAAATTCGTTGTTGTTCGCGTTCGATGTGCTTTGAAATCATATAGAATTGAGTGGTTTTAATCGATTTTTATCACCTCTTCACTTTGTCATTTATATTGACTTTAGTTGATTCAATTTGACTACCAATTAGAAATTGATTTATGTCATTAAATGATCATCAATAATAATGAATAGTTTGTTTTTATTTATGTATTATTGTTTAACTCGATGAATTTGTTTACGGAATGTGAAAAGTTTGAAGTAATCGAACATTGTCAAGCAAAATTTGAACTCTTCATTTTTTTCTACTTGAAATTGTTGTTTATTATCTGAACCAAAAAAAAAATGGACGTCATAACATACATACATAACAAAAAATGCGTTAAAAACAAAAACAAATAAAATATGTTTTTTTTTATCTTGCATCATATAGAAAGCAGAATTTGATTGCTTTTCGGTTTTCGTCAAATATTTACTTTAATTCCATTGAAGGAATTCCGTATTCTCGTTGCCCCATAAAGGTATTAAAATTTAACATCGATTGCCGAAAATGCACATACGGTCCGAAAATCCATAATTCGTTCTCTCAAATCGTTCATTTTTCGGTTCGATCGATTGAAAACACACAAACACACATACAATTCGTGTAGTGATCTATACTCACAGGCAATAACAATAATAATAATGACAAATACAATAAGTAAATAAAATCTACGGATATTTTAGCCGTATCAATGGTTCTTTTTTTTTTCAGATGGAGATCAAACATATTATAATAGGTTTAATAGTTATAATAGCATTGTTAAATAATGGAAGAAAAATAAAACAGAACACGGGCTATGGAGGGGAAAAAAAGAGAAAATTCAGCTCAATGTCATATACACAACCATAAAACTATTTATTCACTGCATTTTGATGGGTGTTTCGAATGGTGTTCAGATCAAAATATAACGGGTAAAGTTGACAATCTGATTGAGCAAACAACACACAAACTGATATATAAAAAGAGATAGACAGAAGTAGCGAAAGAGGAAGCGAACACGAAAAAAAAGGGTTTAGATTTTCTTCAATGACACCATTTAATGGAATCAGGTTTTTATTGCATTTTAAATCGGATACATTCCGATAAAAACGAGCTACAGCATTCAAAAAAATACGAGATAAAAAAAATTCTTACAAAATATTCGTTATAAAACGCCCCATTCAAGTCGAAAAATTATCGATATTCGACCGGATACAAATCAAAGAATTGAATTTTTTTTCATTCAATTGTTTTAAAAAAACGAAACGAGAGAAATACGTTTTTTACACGACTATCCAATTGGATATCGCAATGGGGCTAATTGTATCGCATCCAAATACACAATAAAATTAATTAACTAATTGATAATTAAGTATAACTGACATTTGAACGCATTGTGTGCGCGTCCAATATAAAGTGTAAACAAAAGCAAATCAATTAAGATGCAAACCAAGACGAAAAATGAATGAAGAATGCTCAAAACAAAAGGAAAAGAAAGAAGAAAATGAAAAATAGCATCACAACTAATCGTAATAAATTTCCATTTGTACTTACCACCAACTGGCATATGCGAATCCCATACAAATCGTTATTAGCAAAGTGAATGTCATCAACGGTGGAACGTGATTATTTTTTTTCGAACCAATCATTGTAAATTATGTGTTGTATAATTTCTGTATGTCACAATTCTCTCCTCTCTTTTTTCTCTATCTCTCTCTCTCTCTCGCGTTCCAAATTGTTTTTTTTTTTGTGTGCGTGTGTGTGTTGATGTGATTGCCAAGAATCAACTGTTGATTTCCAATTTTTCTGTCTTTTATTTTGATTTGGTTTTCCGTTTTTATACTTTATCGTTTTCTTTCTTCACTCGGCGGCTGTCGCGTCCGTTCTTCTTCCTTTTTATATATCGTGGTTGTTATTTTTATTCTTGTTATTCAAAAAATAAAATAAAATAATAGACGTCTCAATAAGTGTTGGACATATGAAATGCAATCACGGGCAAACGTGAAAGATTTTGTACGTTTTGATTTCTACTTATGCATTTGGTGTTTCATTCTTTGTATGCGTATAGTTTTGTATGATCGAATGCACGTTGTTTAACTAATATTGTTTAATTTGTGGAAAAGTGCAGAAAATAACATATTCATCGATGAAAACATGAGATCATATGTGTGTGTGAGAGCGAAGGAGAGCGAAAAAAGCGTCTTAACTGAATGTTTTTTTTTTATTATGTGAATATATGATCGCATACACGAAAATATGTTGCAATTGCGTTCAAATATTCTCTTCCTTTGCACAGATTGTGTTATATGTTATTTGGTTGTCGTCACTTTGCACGTTTTGCGCGTCTATTTTCCGATTCCGAAAGTGTTAGGAATTTTATTTATTCCTTTTTGTGTTCCCTCTCTGTGTACTGTTTTTCCTTTTATTTATGCGTAAAATGCAGTTGTGACTGAATTTCGATATGGTTCTTTTGCTTTGTGGTCGTTGCTACCGGTTGCAATGTGTTCGTATCAACTATTAATATCAATATACACGCTGGAACAGAAAAAAAAATGTTTTGTACGTTAGTGTGTTTCGTTCGTGTGATCTTAAATAATCTCGATATTTATGTGGATAATTTATTGGTGTGATTGAAGAAGCATACGGAGACGGTAATTCTTCCTTTATTTGCTCTCCCTTTTGCATTTCACCAATTACTACGGATTCTTATTCGCTTTTTTTTACATAATGTTTGATTTGCCTTCGTTCTTGTTGTGGCAAGTAAGTTTTGTTTTAAACAAATGCTGAATTTACTTGGGAAAATCAGTGTATCGGTTATTGATCTGTATACAATATCAAAGACTATTAATAGTGTACTAATAATTTCTTAGCAATCGGTGATTTTTTATATTTAAAGCATACCGCGACCACAAACAATTACCAAGCACACCATTTTATTTATTTTTATTAAACATAATTGACGTTTCTTTTCCTCTAATTATATTATTTTTCTATTTGCGCCAGTGAAAATTTTCAGTATAATTTCTTCAGTTTGTTGCTTGCATCCAGAGGCTGTGGCAGAAAAAAAATATGACGGAAAGAAACGGTTTTTGCAGTCGATTAGCATCCATTTGATGCTAACGGATTGCAGCAGTTTATTTTTCTTTCTTTGTGCTTTTAGGCTAGACTCTGTGTAATGAAGATCCTAACAGCTTGAATCGGATGCTATTTAAGCCGTTGATATGTGTACACCAAATGCATCGTGCTTCAATGCAATGTTCCAAAAACTAAGTAGCGAATAAAATGTTCATCATGCAACAGATCAGAAGGAAATGTTGTTCCATCTCTTCTCTTTTTTTTTCTATTATTCAAGATCAAAAGAAGACAACAAAGTCATACAAGACTTTGCGTACTAAGTATAATCATTTAACAGCTGAACAAAGCAAACGATGTCTATTATATATCATTTCTGTTTTATATTTTTCATGCTACGCATTCGCTTAGTGTGCAACGGACGCGTAGCGTGACAACTGATGTTTGAGATTCATGGGCTGCCGTCACTGATGTGTGTGTTTTTTTGGTCTTATATTTTGCGCAATTAAATCATTGTGATTTCTAATGAAGTTTAATTGGACAAGAGATATTGGATGGATAATCATTGGTCATTGAAATAAATGAAGAAATTAAATGATCAGCACACGTGGATGCTGATCGGCTTATCAATCTATCCATCAATCTTTTTTTTTTGCAATTGATAGAGATGTCAATTTTTATGTTTCGATGCTGGCTTCGATGTGTGATTTGTGGTTCTCATTTATTTCTCTGCGGTACATTGTACAAAAAGTGCACTTTACAAAGAAAGTCTTTGTATAAATTACAGAAATAGAAATGCACAAAAATACATTTGAAAAAAAAAAAACACAGAAAAGAAATGAAGAGAGAGAGAGAGAAACAAAAAAATGGTTGTAGAGCGATTAGAGGCCGCCGCATGATTCAAACTCATCATTTCAGCATTCAATATGCATAAAATATATGAATCGATGTGCAAATGTTGTGGATGTGTTCTTAGGCCGTGTTCGTTTTGAACAGTCGAGTGACAAGCGCATACTCTCTTTCTTGCAAAATGAATGTAATGCACACGGAGACACACACACACAGTGATCAGTATGTGCTGAATTTTGTAATACAAAAGACTGCGTCGCGTTTGAACTCGCGACTCTCTTCTTTTTGAAGAAGTGGAAAAGAAGATCACAACATCTGGTTGAAATGTATAAATTACTTGAACATGAACGGTTTTGTGGCCACACCACAAAATGATCAATAAATATGCAAAAGTAAAAAACTTACTGTAAAAATACACGAGATAAATCAGTAGAATTAGAATGCACAGTGCAATGTATGAATTTATGTGTGTGTGTGTGTGTGTGTATGTATGTCTCAGTAAATTTTAATTTACATCGTGGCAGAAACAGAACAGCAACATTCTCATCAAATGCACAGCAAATCATCTGAACAAATCTGTGTTTTGTTCAATTCTATTCAGCTTTACTTCTTCTAAGAATAATAATCAAGCAATACATCACAGATGCCGGCCGTTCCGCACTAAACATTTTGTCAATAATAAAACAAAGCATCTCAATGAACACCAACAAAATCAGATGCAACAACAAACTTGACAAATTGTTATTTTTTCTTTTAAAAAAAAAGAACACTAATTTAAAATAAAATCGAAACGTATCCATTATCAATCTGAAAGATTGAAACTGAAATCTCATTTTATGACCAAAATCACGGAAAATCAACTTCCTTTCGTATCGTTTTCTCCGTTTTTTCTCATATTTACGTTATCCGGTAAGTGTCTTAATTGCCTGAAAACAATTTCAAGCGAAAACATCAAGATCTCCATGTTGCCCAGCACGAATACCAGTGAAGAAGCGTTTCACATTGGAAACATACTCACACACACACACACACACACACTTAAAAACGCAACACCATTTGAATATTCAGGCAGGAATTTTAATGGAAGAAACTCGAGATTAAATTGACGAGAGCGGCGAGATTTCGGAAAAGTGCAAAGATCACGTAGGTGATAGTCGACAAATTGATTTATGTATGTACATATTCATCGTGCTGATGTTGTTGTTGCCTTTAACATATATAAAAGTCAATTTATGGAAGATCGTTCGCTTAAAATTGACTGCACTGAATTTTATTTAAGTGGGACAATGGCGACTAATTGTTCTTTTTAAGCAATTTTCTCTTTGATATATTTTAATCCATATTTTGCGTGTTTAAATGCCACGATAACATCAACGCTGAAATATATTATAATTGCAAATTGACGCTATGCCAAAAGCAAAAGACACTCTTTCTTTTCAATCAAAATTGTCTCGTAATAGACAATACACTGGCTTCTCAGCTCGATGGATGGTTTTGAAAACCGAAACAAAACACACAAAAAGACAGTCAATATTATTTAAGATGCGCTTAATGCGCACTGTAAATTTATCACTGACGTGTGAATCGCTTCATATTTCTATATTGTTTGCCTGTGCACAAAAACCGATTTTATTGCATTAAAATATTTGCATAAAAACCATTTCGACGTTGCGGTTTGCTTGGTTGGTTGCTTCATGGAATCGACGTGTGTCAACAGTTGAATTACAAGCCGTGTCATGTTTGCGATAAAAGAGATGCCTTTTGGTTGCAACATCTTTTTTTTGTATCTCTGCATTTTCTTCTCATCGTCACGAATGGAACGATGATGATACTCCATGGATGAGCATGTTTATGAAGTAAAATCAATTTTTCAAAACGAATTCCAATGATTGGCATATTCAAAGTGATATAATGAAATCTTTGTCATTTTTTTAGTCTTTTGTTTAATATTTTAATCATCATATTTGGGTTTTACGCGCCTAATAAAATAATTTTTGTTTGCTATAACTCCTTCTTCTTGTCGAATTTGGCACGAGCATAACGATGCCTTTGATGAAGGAGAAAAAGGCTTATTTGTCATTATTATTATCGTCGTCGTCGTCGTCGTCATATCATCAACGAAAAGAATGGATTTATCAAAGGCGGTCTTCTAAAAATAAATTGGAACAACGCCGTGTGAAACCGGTCGAATTTACGCCGCCGCAATTAATGATTAAATTAATAATTTTTTTTCTTCATCTTCTTCATAGTTTGGTTCAATTGCACTCCTTTCCGTATTCGGTCACAGTGTGCGTGGAACAAAAAAGCGCAATGGCAATACAATTAACTAAATGCAATTATATACCTGTGTGTGGATTACAAAACACATTTATTTTCCGCAAATTGAGAATCAATCGGAACGATGAGACGCTGTAGATCGATCGTACAACAAACACATCATATAACCAAATCAACTTCAAAGGAAGAGAAACGCATAAAATAGCTGCGTAAAATTCAATTTCAATTTTCTGATAATGATCTACATCTGCATGTATACAGTTTTCAGATCAGATATGCTTGCCGCGTCATTTTCCATTAAAAATTTGAAGCGATTCAACTGGTTGCAACTTGAAAATCATACAATTTTTTTTTCGCTTTTATACTTTGTTCGCAAGGACAAAAAAAAACAACAACATAAAATAAACCAAATTTGACACTTGAAAGAGTCGCCGATGTTTTTTTTTCTGTAGTTTTCGCGTTTAAAGAGAATTTTGTTTGAGCTTCAACTCCAGAGCCGCATTTATGATGTTACAGGATTTGAACATCACTATTATAAAATCATTGTCAGAAACGAAATAATACTCGGCATCTGAATCAGTTCGAATTAGATACATTTTTTTTAATTATATATTTCTTTGAAATGTTTATTGTCCGGGTAAACGATATGAACAAAAAAAAAATAACGAAATTGAAAATTTAAACAAAATTTAAAAAATGTGTATTGTATTAAAGCAAAACGAGAACGGGAGTTAAGGAGGAAGAACGAACAAACTGAAATAAAACCACATCAATAGCCACCACACATAATTCAGGATTATTAAATAAAATCAAAACAAATATTCACTGTTTTCGTTAAATTTTCTTTTTGATTCAAATAAGGATCGCAATAACTCTGCATTTTAAACATTTAAAATATAATTTTTTTTTGTATCAAACAATATTTTAAGCTATAAAATATGCATCTATTCGTTTTCTTTCACAATCATTTATCGATTTTTTTTTTTTCAAGTTAAAAATATTAAAAAAAACGAATAATATAAAAATTGTGTCGCCTTTTTTTCGTTTCAAATGCACACATACTTTTCGTTTGATTTAGATTTGATTGAGTAAACAAGTGTTAACTGCCTGAATGTGACTTGAATCTCGTTCAAAAACGATATTCGTTAAAACAAAAATCCGAGACCACTCGCAAGCACAGCATTCGTTAAACTGAATCCTCACCGAATAATGATTGTTTTCGTAACCGAAAAATCAAATGCACGCGCGTTTACTGGATAACAAGTAAGATATCTGTGCTGCGTTGTGTCGTTGTTGTTGGTGCTGCTGTTGTTGTTGTTGTCGTTTCGTCTGTCCCACTCTGAGACTATTTTGCTTTGGGTTAGAGAGCGCGCGCGATTCTTGCACACACATCAGTATGACTCTCCGTCTCTCGGATAAAATGTGCTTTTTGATGTTTCTCTTTCTCTCTCTCTCTCTCTCTCTCATTCTCTCTCTCTGTGTCTCCCTCTTTCCCTCGCTCTAAGCAGCTCAAAAATGTACGCACTTTTCATGGTGTATGCGTGGATAAAGAGTCGAAAAGTTGTCAATAGTTGAACATTGAACACACACGTATACATATGGAGGCGCGCGCGTTTGAAATGTTTCATTCTAGGCGAAAAATGGTTTTTGTTCTTCTCTTGCAACCGCGATTCCCGGCTTGTTTGTTGTGTTTTCGTTTGCTTTCGACTGGGTTAAAATAGCTTAGTTCGGCCGCTCACAATATGCTTGCACATTTCGCTTTTTTTTTTACTTGAACGGTCACGAACTAAATACACAAAAGCAAAATGTAATGTGTTTTGAGCGTATAAAATATTTATAAAGCCACAGAGCTCTATATCTCTCGAGAAAAAACAAACCAAGAGACCGGGACAGAGAGAGAGATAGAGAGCATGACAAAGTTATTGCCGAACAAAAAACCCTTTCTGCATTTCGATAAAATGTTTGGTTTTTCTCGCTCACTCGCATTCCGCACACACTGAACACGGCGTGAAAAGGTAGTACGGGAGCAACAAAGAGAAAAATTTGCTGGTAAATCATTCTAGAATGTGTAAGCAGTGGCACAGCAATATCGAACACCAAGATAGATTGTACGACACACCATATTGGCGGTTATCAGTCGATAGTTTCAGCGGTGCCGGTGTGCATCTTATAGAAATTTGATAGGATGTTTTGAATCTACGTGCAAAATGATGATGGCTACTATAACACCACTATCACGCCGACCTGATTCTCAATGTCAAATCGTAGACAGACATTCACATGTTAAGCATGATATAAGTATGCGCTTGAAAAAAACATCTATATACCAGTGAGATTATGCGTTTGTTATTATTTTTGTATGTATAATTTCAAGTGCTAGAATTTTGTCTTAACGTATTCAAGTGTTTTTGTTGGCCAATGCATTGCGCTGCATTGTATGCACTTTTGAAACTTCGTATGAAATCATATCTCGCTTGAGTTGAGCAAGAAATGCGCGATTGCATTATGCAAAGAATGCAAAACATTTCAACGAATGAAGAGAATTCAAGGAAGCAAACTGTTGCTAAATTCTCTTTTAAGATTTTCGCCATTTTCCGACTTTTTTTAGGTGTTGAT
Source organism: Contarinia nasturtii (assembly GCF_009176525.2). Classification (NCBI taxonomy): domain Eukaryota; kingdom Metazoa; phylum Arthropoda; class Insecta; order Diptera; family Cecidomyiidae; genus Contarinia; species Contarinia nasturtii. Next base: position 248,487 of record NW_022197768.1, read on the forward strand.
TTAATTTGAAGCTACACCGACCAACCTACCGATAAAAACCGCGGACCGCGTACGAACGCGTGCGCGCGCGTGTGTGTGTATATGTGTGTGTTTTTAAACAACTGCAAAGAACAAAACCAACCACGCACCCATTGAAAATGACCAACAGAAGGAGAAGATCGTTAATTTGAAATCGATGTGCGTATTTGCTGCGTGTGCTGAACACAATGCATCACATCAATACGAACGCAAAGCTTATATTAGCGGCATTCATCGTTTGATCAGCAAACCATGTTATTATTTTATTTCCGTTCCTCTGCTCTTTCATTCTGGTTGCCCGTTTAGCGAAATCACGTTCCTCGATCATTTCGCTTAAATATTTCGATATTCACCAGTTCGTTTTGTTCCTCTTTCTTCCGTTGTTCTTTCTCTGTCTTTCTTCGGTTTGTACATCGGTCCGCAAAACAAGCTTAACTTTTTTGTGGTTATTTTACTCATTTCACCATGTAGTAAAGAGCAAAAAAGAAACACAAACCATATTCGAATGGTTCACTGCTGTTGGCTGCTTGCATATAACCATACTATCTTTTGCTTTCATTATTGCTGTTTCTCTTTCATTGTTTTTAATCGGCACAGACCGGCCACAACACATTTAAAACGTCGACGATGATGCATTCATTGATGTCCAATCATTTTATGATCACTTGCGCACATTTGTATCTTGTGTGTGTCTGTTAGTGTGCAGCAAAAGCCTCGAGGGGAAGATAATACTTCTACCGGTGTGTCAAAGATGCTACTGATGCTGCGGCTCTAGAAAAGATGAACAACAAAACCAAAAATGAACGTGCGCTGAAGACACAGGACACAAGGTTGTGAGAAACAAATGGGCGCATCACACTCACAATCGCCTAAAGAAGTGCAAAAAGCAACAGAATTATAAAAACACTAACAAATTCACAATCCGAACGAAGACAGAAAGGAGACACACAGAGAGAGCGAAACGATAGCGTGATACAGTAATATTTTAGTTTTTTTTTATTACATTTAATTGGAAGCTGTAGCGGCGTCTTTTTTTGATATAGTTAAAGGAAATCACACACACACACACATGTTGGTCATCAAAGTGTGGCGCATTAAATGAACGTGTACACTTTACTCAAAAGCGCGCGTATTGATTTTATCAATCATGTATTTCATATGTTGATTCGTTGTAATTGCTGTAAATACAAATAATGTTTGATCGTTTTTGTTTTCAATTATCAGCACAAGCACTTCTACTGCCACGAACAGAAAAACAATCAAAGGCTCAGACCAACTGGTCAGTTGCTGCCATCAACAGTTACTGTTATGTAACTAACATTACTCCGACCACATCCGCACGTGTATTTACAAAATCAACATTAAACTTTAAAATAAAAAAAACTGTTCAAGAACTAAGGGTTACCATGCCAAAAAGAGAAAGAAATATAAATGAAATTAAAAATCAAGTTTTACTATATACAGTATAAATACAATGATTTTTATTTATTTCGATCGAAATGTATATTAATAAAAATCAAACAATTTGTTAATTTTGGTCCAAAACTAGATAACTGGCATCATTACATTGTTTAAAGGTTGAAAAAACGACCCGACCCCGACCATATCAAAAATACATTTTTTTGCTCATTTTTTTGACTTTCAAATGAAAAAAAGTGTATAAAGCAGATTATTTTGGAATGGTATGCACCATCATTTCTAGGGTAATTTTTTTGCGCTGAATCCGAATGTGGCATTGAAAATACTCAAAAAATAATTATGAACCAAAAAGTCGCAAAAAAATCATTATTTTTTGCAAACATTTAATGAAATTTTGATTTTTCGTCGGCGGTCACTCATTTTTAAGGCTTGATTCGGATTTAGCGCCCCAATTTACCGCGAAATTTTTATATATTTTGACAGTCATTATGGTATGAATAGTCATTTTTAAGGTCAATTTGGGCGCTGAATCCGAATCAAGCCTTAAAATTAAGGAACCGCCGACGAAAAATTAAAATGTCATAAATTTTTTGCAAAAAATTGATTAAAAAGTGCGAGTTTTTTTTGTTAATAATCATTTTATTAAGCAATTTCAATACCAGATTCGGATTCAGCGCAAAAAATTACTCTAGAAATGATTATGCATACGATTCCAAAATAATCTGCTTTATACACTTTTTTTCATTTGAAAGTCAAAAAAACGAGCAAAATAAGGTATTTTTGATATGGTTGGGGTCGGGTCATTTTTTCAACCTTTAAACAATGTAATGATTCCAGTTACCTAGTTTTGGACCCAAATTAACAAAACCGGTCGGGGAACAACAATTCGTTCAGATAGTGAGATTTGGGCCACCCTAGTGTAAATATGTTTCAAGTAGCATGGATCGACGGCATCATCACAATTACCACTTGGCGGTTCATCGGGAAGAATGCCATTTTCGTCAGGTGCAACTTCGTACAGGGATGGGATTGTGTCA
>NW_022197768.1:255960-297085 GCF_009176525.2 Contarinia nasturtii
GATGCTGAGACGTGGTTCAAGGGTGGAAATTTCTATCAAGTGTATCCACGGTGAGAGAGACAGAAAAGTAATGAATTTTATATCATTAATAGTTGACACACATTCATTTTTATTGCAAAAAATAAGATCATTCAAAGATGACAACAATGACGGTATTGGCGATCTCAAAGGAATCACTTCAAAATTGGAACATCTAAAGGACATCGGAATCGATGGCGTCTGGTTGTCACCAATTTACAAAGTGAGTATTTACAACTTTAAATAGTTAATGCGTGTTAGCTGTTTATTTTTTTCTTTTCTTCCATAATTTTCTTACACTTTTAAGAGCCCGATGGTAGATTTTGGATACGATATCTCAGATTTTACACAAATTCAACCTGAATACGGTACACTCGAGGATTTCGAAGTATTGGCACAAAAATGCAAACGCCTTGGTCTTCGTCTCATTTTGGACTTTGTTCCAAATCATTCATCTGACCAACACGAATGGTTCATCAAGTCGGTGAATAAAGAGGAAGGATATGAAAATTTCTATTTTTGGCACCCAGGAAAAGTCAATGAGACAACCGGTGAACGTAGCCCACCATCCAATTGGCTAAGCAGTTTTCGTTATTCAGCATGGGAATGGAATGAAAAGCGTCAAGAATATTATTTGCATCAATTTGCAATTCAACAACCAGATTTAAACTACCGAAATCCAGAAGTACTTAAAAAAATGAACGAGGTATTGATTTACTGGTTAGAAAAAGGAGTGTCTGGATTCAGAATTGACACAATCCCATCCCTGTACGAAGTTGCACCTGACGAAAATGGCAATCTTCCCGATGAACCGCCAAGTGGTAATTGTGACGATCCCGTCGATCCATGCTACTTGAAACATATTTACACATATGATCAAGATGAAACATATGATGTGGTTTACGAATGGAGAGAACTATTGAACAAATTTCATGCGGACAATGGTGGAGACCAACCAATTTTAATGACTGAAGCGTATTCCGACTTGAATCATATCGTCAGATATTATGGAAACGGACAACGAAATGGATCCCAAATCCCTTTCAATTTTCATCTTTTGCCTAACGTTAATCGAAATTCGAAAGCAGCCGATTACAAAAAACTCATTGAAGAATTCTTGCAAGCTGTACCATCCGACTGTGAAGCCAACTGGGTGGTAAGTAGTAGGTTTGTCCATTTTTGTTCCGCATTGGTACTTTTTTCATCGCAATTTTTGTAGATTTACACTTGAAAAACTCAAATTATGGGTGCAATTTGTGGCTCTGCAATTTGGCTGCATCCATTATTTGAGCTTTTAAAGAAACAAAACAACAACAATTGTCTGATATATTTCAGTTGGGAAATCATGATCAAAAACGTGTGGCTAGCCGTCTCGGTGAAAAAAGAGTTGATTTGTACAACATTTTGCTGAAAACTCTGCCCGGTATCTCTGTTACTTATGCTGTAAGTGAGAAAATAATCATTAGTTTTTAAATAGTATCTTTTTCTTCATTATATGTCACCAAAATGTAAATAAAAAATATCTTTTTCATCATGAATATTTAAAAAAGGGCGAAGAAATCGGTATGACTGATGTAATCATTTCGTGGAAAGGTAAGAGACTCAAACTTATAAAACGAAGACAAATAAAGGAAATTTTGTATTAATAGTGTCTTTTCATTCGTCGTTTTACTTAACAAAAATATATAGATACGGTTGATCCACCAGCATTAAATTCAAACGAAACAACCTATTATGCAGTTTCACGAGATCCAGCTCGCACTCCAATTCAATGGGATGAGTCGAATAATGCTGGCTTCAACAGAGGCAATAAAACGTGGCTTCCGATCAGCACTAACTACAAATGCGTCAACGTCAGAACCGAAAGCACTCAACCCAAAAGCCATTTGAATGTATACAAACGTTTGACAAAACTCCGCAAAGAAGCAGGTCTTGGCGCTGCTTCATATGAATCGGAACTTTTTGGAGAAATTTACACATACAAACGGTAAGAATTCAAACTGAAACTAAAATATGGTGAAAAGTGAAAACTTTAATATGAAATACGTACGATGTCGTTCCATTATTGTTGCAGTCAAAATGATTCACTTAAGCCAATAATAGTGGCTTTGAATTTCGGAAATTCCTGGACAACGATCGATGTTTCAGCCAGATACGGTGTATCAGAATCATTGAAGGTCGTTACTGCATCAATTGAGTCACAATACGAAGAAGGGTAAGTGTCAATAACGATGTCATTAAATCATCATTTGAAAATGATTAACTTTTGATTTCCAATTAATATAAAAATATCTATCTACTTGAAATAGACAAATCATAAATGGTACTCGACTCACATTGCCAAACGATGTTGGAATTGTACTTACAACAGTTTAAATGAATGCTTGTCTTCAATATAAATGTATGTCAATCGAACGCCAGTATAAATGTATTATCTATTCACTTTTGATATTCTGATAAAAAAAAAAACATTGCATTTCCATTGAGTACAAGGGTAACTACAGTATTTTCGTTTTTTCCCTTTTTTCAAGAGTCTTAATTAATCATGTTTACCGTTCCCTTCTTCCTATATTCACATTTATTTTTTCTCACGTTAGCATGTAAAAATATCATTGTCATACCTTCAATGCATCACTTATTGTGATAAGATAAACGAACAAGTGGAGTATGGCTAATTAATAATAAGTTCACTTCATTAGATAACGATGTTGAAGTGATCATAAACTCTTAACTTTTATTTTGCAGAAACTCAAAAACAGTCCTTGTGTCGATCCCCCGCTGAGTGGAATTTTTCCAACTATGATGTCATCAAAATGTCATTTGATCTACTTGAAGCCAATTAACATATTTCGTGTATACGCCAAACCTCCACATAGTAATTGTCGAGATTTTGCTCCACCCTTTTTTTTGCACGCATGTCATTTCATTTATTTTGAATTTGATTGATTTCGAATGCAACCTGCTCCAATCAAAAATAAAAACAATACGACCTCGCTTAATCGATCGTGCTATTTTTGTATTTTAACCTCCCAAACCGAAGTGATTTTTGGACAATTCATTAAATGGCTTTATCATAATAGTGTTATTAATGGTTCGTATCAAAATGAAAAGGAAACATAGTGGTTTTTGATGTATTTAGAAAAAAGCTTTCCTTATAATTTAGGTGTTCAATTTATCTTGGATTTCCATTTAAATTTCTTCTTCAAATAATTTTGCAGTTCTCAACTGTATGTCAAAGTCTGTTAATAATCGCGATTAATTCAAATAATTTAGTTTGATAATTGAATATTTGTATTACCTCATTTGAACGCCTCAGAACCAACCGAATATTTTTGCAAAAATATGAATATATTGAAGTCATATTTTTGTTCTCAATTTTATTAAATATTTTTTTGCCCACAATTAATGTTGGCTGCATATGTTCTTTCCCATGGATAACTAGAAATGATATCTAAATTCATTGTGTTTCTAAATTCATTTTGGATCTTTTCTTCTAAACCAAAATATATTCTTCTTAAATGTAGTGGTTTTTTATGTGAAAAATATGTAGTGTTTTTTTTCCCTGAGTTAATTCATAACCACGTGAAACATACAAAAAACGATTCAAAAATATGTTCGATTTATGATAGTTGGTGGATAAAAGAGCATCATAGCAAATAATGTCAGACCTAGCTATTAGATGTTAAGTACAGAAAAAGAGCGATTGCCCCCTCTCGGCATTTGTTATACAGAAAAGTGGACAGATAAGCATAAACTGTAAACAATGTATTGTTAATTAAATTCCTTTCACTGAGAATGATTTTCTGCTAATAAAACTATCTGACTGACCCATTTTTTTAGTTAATTTAGCGCAGGGAAAACAGACTCGATGAGCTGAAACCCATTTATTTATTTTTTTGAAGTTAATTTATTTGATTTTGAGCAGCAATTCTTCTTGAATTCAATTATATAATAAGAAGCCAAGTGGCATACTTTTTATACAAAAATAGTAAATCCACACTGCGTTCAGGGGCGGGAGTATGTTAAGAGTGTGAACCGACTTAAACCGGATCACCTGAATTGACACGTCGCATCAATGCGAGGTGTAAAGAAATCAAAATAAAACGAATAAATCAGTATGTCTTTAAACACTAAACTCAACGGCTTTTACAACGGCGAATAACAATTTGCCATCCAGCCAAATGCAAACCACAGAAGAAACCATTATCCAATAACAAAAAGACAAACTGATAAAAAAATGGTTTATGACTTTTTTATTTGATTCGAGTTAACTTTTCTTGTAATTCGAAAAATCAAATCGCAACAACTAGCTGTAGTAGCTGATATCAAACGTTGACAAAAATATCGGTGAATTTGACATTTAATTTCTTGTTTATGTTTGTTTATATTTTGCTATTAAATTCAATTAATTATAGCGCCATCTGTTGTTTGAAATTGAAAAGAATGTTGAGTATATTCAATAAAAAAAAACTATATTATTTCTTATTAATAACAGAAAAGATACAAGTCATTTTCTTAATTCGTTGCAAACGGTGTTTGTTCTGGTGTTTTTACATGGAAGAGACTTTGCAAAGCTTCTTGAAGTGCACGCTGACAAGCCAGTCCGCATTTATAGCCGCCTGCACGTTCCCCGGCCGTTTCGGTTCTGTAATTCGTACGAGATAAAAAGTCAATTTAAATATATATGATCTGAATCGTTTCTTTCGCTTTCTCTCTAATGTTGATGTTTACCTAACATGACGTGTGTATCCTCTGTGTTCGATTTCGGCTATACTTGGTGCAAGTGGACCGTCAACAATTACCACTGGTTCTTCATATGTATACAATGGTCCTTCTTCGATTTTTGGTACCGGTAAGAATTGTGTTTGCTGTCCAAACTTAACGCCCGTTGAAAATTCCGATTGTTTTTTAACCACAGCCAATATTTCTTTCTCTTCTTCACGTAATTTTTCTACATTTTCCGCATATCCTTTGACAATGCTTTTAGCATCTTCGTGACTAAACATTAATTCATCGATCAGAGCCTCTTTTTCCTTCAGTTTTTTCTTTTTAGCTTCATTTTCGATTGTTTCGCGTTCCTTTTGACGTTGTAATTCTTCTGTCTTTTCTCGTTCCAATTCGATTTCTAATTCAAGCTCTTCACGCCCCATTCGTGACTTATTTTTATTTATCATTTCACGATTCTCTCGTTTATACTGTTCGATTCGTTTGTTTGTGTTAATAATGTCGATGTTGTTGCACAAATTGTAAATAATTTGTTCAATTTCTTCCAAATAATCATCGTATTCACGTGTCGTTGCAAAGTCCTCTTCCTATCGAAAAACAATTGTTTGGCAATGGAAGGAAACAAAGTGAAAAGAGAATTGAAATTAAAATCGATGAAGCCTAGCAAAAATGTGTTGATTTAAATAGAGATGCATGTTCCTATTATAAATCGTCAACAATGGATTCAATTCGGGTATTGCGCAACATTAAATATCACCTGAATTTCATCCTATTTCGACGGTAGAAGTCATTTTGTATCTCTGAATCGACTAAACTCTGAACAAAGTGCATTATTTTGTGAATGCAATTTTAAAATTGAACGTATTCACACCTTTTTGTTGTAATCTCTAAGAATACGCTTTCGAATGTCCACTTCCTTTTCAACCATGGGATCTTCGAACATCTGAACACGGAAATTATTTCGACGTAATGGCACATTGCATTCCGGGCACGATCCAGAACCTTGAGAAATATACAATTTCATAACATGATGAAATTCATATTCAATTGAAAACAATTTAAAGAGAAAGCATCTTTTACCTTTTACAAAGAGTAGATCGACACAGCTCTCACATAATGTATGGCCACAAACGTTGACCATCAATTTTAATGATGGATTTCGATATTTTGTTGTCTTACATTTTGGACACACTTGGTCTTCCATGTTTTTTCAGCTAATCACCTTCGCTCACTTACTGAATAAACATCAATTTTAAATTATTTTTACGAAAATAAGAATAACAATGGTATTGTAGTGTTGTTAGCGAATTTCTGGCGTTGACATATGTGTCATGCACAACATCATTGTATTTATATGTATGAACATGTTTGACTTAAAACACACTGTGTTCTGTCAAATTGCATGTATTTTTTTTTCTTTTTTCTTCTCATTTACGCTCAATATGACCACTTTAATATGGCAACACTTCAGCGTTCGTTTGACGAATAAATGACAGAATTTCATCATATTCGGCAATGGTTTGCTTTTACAATATATATATTTTTTTCAAAACATAGTTCCATTTATTAAAAAAGAAGTCGCATAAAATAAATGTTGAAAAAAAGTTGATTAAATAAATTCGTATAGGGATAACCAAAAAGTCCAAGAAGAATTATTCTCGAATAAAGGAAAAGTGTTGCCAACTGATGTTGTGCTCTGTTTTGTGGTGATACTACTACATTGACAGTGTGAGGTGTACGTATGTGACTTGTGCAATACAAGCATACACAAGTAATGGTACAATTCCAGAAGATTTGTGCAGAGCGGCTGTTCAGTTTTGTCATTACATTTATAAACATCCAGTCGCCATTTTCAAGCGTTACTAGTGGTTTCGAACAACACACAAAAAAAGCAATTGCAAAATTTATTCCATTTTCATACAATCTAAGTATACTTAACCATTCTTTGAGCCGGTTTGCAATCAATTCGATAGCTTGTACATTTTTCAAAAAGATTTTTTGAAATTTGATCAGTACCATCGATAATATACTCTGAGCACGAATTTATCGCCGATTTGTATAGAACAGATCGAGCAACAAAAAAAGAGAGCCGAATAGAGTGAGAAAAACAACCGTTTTGTATTTGTTTGTGTGTGTGTGTGTATGTGTATTTGTCAACGTGCGATAAAATAACCAACGATGGGTGATTTCAATCAAGATGCGATTGCACAATTAGAAATGCAAAATCCAAATGCATTGCGCCGACCATTCGATCCAACCGCCCATGATTTGGAGGCCACATTTCGATTGACCCGGTATGCTGACTTGAAAGGACGTGGCTGCAAAGTGCCGCAAGATGTTCTTGGTAAACTCGTGTCATCACTGCAACAAGACTATTCACAACCGGATGATGAGCATGCTCAATTCATGAATATGGCCATGCCACGCATCGGTATCGGGCTCGATTGTTCGGTTACACCAATTCGTCATGGTGGTCTATGTTTGGTACAGACAACCGATTTTTTCTATCCAATCGTCGACGATCCATATATGATGGGAAAAATTGCTTGCGCCAATGTTTTGAGTGATTTATATGCCATGGGTGTCATGGATTGTGATAATATGATGATGCTATTGGCGGTCAGCACAAAAATGACCGAAAAAGAACGTGACGTTGTTATTCCATTGATTATGCGAGGTTTTAAGGTATGCTTTGATTATTTTTTTTCATACGCTGAACTTGTTGCTTAATGTGTTTTTTCATATATGTTTTTTCCCCCGTTGCAGGATTCAGCATTAGAGGCTGGCACATCGGTGACCGGTGGTCAAAGTGTTGTAAATCCATGGTGTACAATTGGTGGCGTTGCATCGTCCATTTGTCAACCAAACGATTATATTGTGCCAGATAATGCGGTTGTTGGTGATGTGCTTGTATTGACAAAACCATTGGGCACCCAAGTTGCGGTCAATGCACATCAATGGCTTGATCAACCGGAACGCTGGAATCGTATTAAATTGGTTGTATCGGAGGAAGACGTTCGAAAAGCCTATCATCGTGCAATGGACTCGATGGCACGTTTGAATCGTACCGCAGCCCGTTTGATGCACAAATACAATGCACACGGTTCCACTGATATCACTGGATTTGGTTTGCTTGGACATGCACAAACATTGGCATCGCATCAAAAGAACGAGGTTTCATTTGTCATTCATAATTTGCCGGTCATCGCTAAAATGGCTGCGGTTGCCAAAGCATGCGGTAACATGTTCCAGTTGCTTCAAGGACATTCGGCCGAAACATCCGGTGGATTATTGATTTGTTTACCACGTGAACAAGCCGGTAAGCATTGTTTATTTTTTCATAAAAATGAAATCAATTTTGCTAACAATTTCGGAATCATTTTTTTCCTTTTTTTATTGATTGTAAATTAAAAACAAACTGTTTCATTGCAGCTGCATACTGTAAGGATATAGAAAAACAAGAAGGCTACCAAGCTTGGATCATTGGAATCGTTGAAAAAGGCAATCGCTCCGCTCGAATCATCGACAAACCACGAGTCATCGAAGTTCCAGCTAAAGAATAATTTTTTTTTAGTTTAAAAGAGAAAACAAAATCGTTTTATATTTGAGTCAAATAATCCAAGTACGTCAAAACTCAACAAAAAGCAAAGTAATGGCAACACGACCAAAAATGAGAAAGTGCGACTTTTTCCTATTTTGAATTTTTCACAAATTTAACTTTTTTTATATATCCTACCGATTTGGTTCATTTTTTACTTTCTCCAATAAAATTGAAAAACCTTCACAGAAGAATATGACAAATCAACACAGTTATGTAGTAGTTTCGGTATTTTAAAAAAAAAGCATAAAAAAAAGAATTAAGTACTGTCCATGTTGAATGAAAATAAACAATTCGAAATTGGAATTTGAAAAAAAACGGATACAATTTATTTTCTCATTAAATTTAAGTGTTTATTATTTTTAAAATTAAAAAAACCAAAATTTATTTTCTAAAATAATACGTTTCCTGATCAAATAGTTAGTTTGATTATTTTTAGGTTATGTTCCTTCAACTTTTTCACGTTCAATGGAAAATTTGGATATTTTCTTTATGAAATAACAAAGAAAACCAAAATCATTGGTAAGTCACCAAAAAGTGATGCAAATAAATGAATTTAATTAATTAAGAACAAAAGCAGTTTTTTTATAACTATCCTCTGTTTTCATCACCGAAAGAAAGAAGAAAATGTGTTATCGGAAAAGTCAACAAATGAAAAACAATACAATTTTTCAAAAATAAAAAATTTCGTATTTTATTTATTTTTTGAATTTTTGCTTAAAAGTTATTGTATATATATGTATATCTAAAGATGTGCATTTATTGGGCCCTAGAGTGCTGTCTTATAATTCAAAGTCGTCTCTCTGTAAAGGAGAAAAGGTCGAACGAAAAAATATAATGTCGGTTTAGCAGTCAATTGAATTGCGCCAAATACTTACCATATTATTGTATTCCATGACATGTCTACGAATCTTAGAACTGTCGACCCACGTGACAAAGTCTTCTAGTGTTCGTGAAACTAAAAATGCCGGATCTTTAACAACATCTGTACCAACACGAACATGACCTTGTTCAATAAGATCGGTCGCATTCTTTATGAACTCTGACATGTTATCTGAATGGAGAAGAAAATGCATTTAGGTTTCATCACAAAAAATTGACATCACAATGGCATACTTACTTCGAACCATAACAACAGGTAAACGTCGTCGACAAAAACTGCTGGCCGAAATGTTGACTGCGTTATTGAGATCCCACTTTGTTGGTATTAATCCAAGCACATACAATTTCTCCAACAATGTGGCACTCATTTCGGTTCGGAAGGGATGTTTTGCATCGATTTCACTAATCTTTTTCGCCAGGTCTCGAATCGTTCGCGATAATTTATTGTACCTTTATCAAACGAAATGGAAAAAAACCGAAGTCAGAAAAACAAATGTTCAACAATTAACTATACAGCAACTAACGTACTTTGTATAATCCTCACGTTTGCGAATATGGAATTTTCTCATCACTTTAGCTTCATGTAAATTATTGTCGACCGGCCAATTCATAAAATCGACCTTCTTCAATAATTTTTCTTCATGATATTTCAATTTACGCACCATTTTCACCGATTAACTATTAACTATTTGAGTCACAAAGAAAAAATGCAATGGATATATTGAGAAAATATCGAAATGCCAAAATGTAAGCAATGCTTGCTATGCTCATGTGTTGACAATATACGAAACATGCTGTTTTGATTGCTGTCATTATAAAAAAAAAATCACAGTCACGTCATCTAGCGGCAAGCTTTTGCATTTATTCGTACTTAAATGATGAGTTTTGTTTCGGTACAATATCAAATTGTTATCATAGAGTGGTCCAATTATTTTGAATCAAATTCTTGACGCATTTTGAATGAAAATGGCACACATTTTAAAATCAATAACGATTTTATGTTATTGAACGGAAATGATTTGGCAATTAAATAATTGGTCGATAGCTACCACTATTTTGCTTTTTAATTCGCATACGAATGTTGACGCTTTGCGATCAAACGAAACCATATGAAGTACATGGAATCGTTGTTGTTATTGTTGGTTTGATGGAGATGCTTGTTTCTGTCGTCGGTTGTTTCGTTTGTTTGTGCCGTGTGGTGTGTACGGTGTGATTGAAAACAGTCGGTGCGTGTTATTCAGTATTTGCGTGTCGGCCAGTTCGGTTGTGAAGCTTAAGCTAAATGTGTGTATAGTTTTATATATATTTTTTTTATTTCTCTCTCTTCTATTTACCGATTTTCTATGATAGCGCTCCATCGTTCTACGTGATATTTGTTCCGTTCTGATGGTTATTTTTATTATTTATTTTTGCTTTCATTTTAATTTGATTTTTTTGATTCAGTTTTATTGCGTTTGGCTCCAGCTAACGAATGCAATATAGATTTTCGAACAAAAGACACATGAACAGGTGCTCAAATAATTTCAAATGTGAAAATAACTGTCTCACCGTTTTGTTGTTACTGTTTCATTTCGAATTTCGTACGGATATAAAACATCGTCAAAAAATACAATATATTGTTGTATTAAATTAAACATGCAGTCAAACTGAAAATAGAAATACAGAAGCGAGCAAAAACAGTGTATAAGTGCGGTGAATTGTGACATTAACATATCGCATCTAATAAAATCTACCGGTTTGCCAATTGGCTATTACGTTTATTTGATTTGTTGCTCATTTGCGACAAACACATTCTTAAGGTGAAACAATAAGAAAAGTTAAAACATTCATGTCGGAAGGAAAATTTTTGAGAGATAAAGAGCAAAAAAGAACATAAGAACGGATAAACATTTTTTTTTAGTTTTGTTTGAAATTTCGCAATAAATAAACGAATAAAAGAGTCACACGCAAAATTGAGATTAACTATTAAATCATATAATTTGAGTTGATTGAAAGAATTTACTGTTAAAAAACTACGAAAATTTATTATTTGTAACGTGTTCGTGGTAACAAAAGAAAAGTGAAATAAAAAATTATCAAAGAATGATACCATTGAAAAGTCAAAACAATTGAAACGAAAAAAAAAAAAGAATTCTCAAACGATATACACCAATTTCAAAGCGAAAATCGCAAAAACAACGGGATAAATCGACGATCATTTACGATAGAAGCGCACTCGAGTTACAGTGCTAACGAAAACGTGCGTAAAAATGGAAACAAATTTACAAAGCAGTGAGGTTCGCATACCAAAAAGTCCACAATCGTCGAGCACATGTCCACAGTTTAAGAGCACATTTGCTAGATCGTTGTCCTTCAATACGAACACCCAACAAAATAAACCGTTAGATTTTGAAATCAGCTTTCGCATCGCTCAAAATGTCGAGCATTCGCAAAATTTGTCAACGACCACAGTGCCACAGCCGCACAAAGTTGACGATTTCGACGAAGAGTTTGCTGAATTTATGCGAGATTCACCATTAAAGCAATCATTGCAAAATTTATCGACAAAATCAACTACAACACCAATAACGCCAACGCGCAAAAATATTGTTGCATCGCGTGTATTCAACACAACCTGTTCCGGACGACATCGATTTCAGGTAGAATTAACGACAACATCAAATAATTTCTTTTTTTTAAACTATTTCTCTCTTTCTCTTGCACCCTCTCTCACTCATTTCCACTTGCATATTATTTGCCGCACATAGCATGGCAGATATTAACTTTTTGAGTGGCATTAATATCGAATATGAGTTGTTTGCATTTCTAGAAATGCCAATAGATTGTCCATAGTTTAAATGAATCACGAACTGAATTGCTATATGTAAAGATTTCATTTAGTTGTTGTTTTCTTCCTTTTGTATAGGACACGCAAGGGAATAAATCATGTTCGCCCGAAATTGAATTGCATCGTTTGCGAAAGGTAAGTTAAATCTGATTTCAGTGCACAACATTATAGCATTGTGTGCATTTTAACTGTTTGCATTTTGCAATATTTATGGTGTTAATGGCATCACACACAATGCCAGTCAAAATCAATGTTGGAAAATTACTTTGTTTTATTCGTTCCGGCTCTGTCAACGAACTTTGACAGTAATTGATGAGAATGCAACCCGAATCGTTTATGTTCGTTTATATTGCAAATATCGATTTAAGAAACTTATTAGCGAAAACCAAAAAGAGTGAGCGAGAGGGAGAGAGAGAAGCACATGCAAAATGTGGAAATAAAAAGGAAAGAAACAACGGCGATTTCGTGAACATAGCAAAGCAATGAGACGTGCAGTGGTCGTAGTTGCATCATTAGATGAGTGGCGTCGACCACATATATATGCTTGCAAAGGTCGTGCACTTTCTTCTAATCACGCTGTCTACACGTAAATCGATGAATTATCATGAGCGAGGTGAAACTTGATCGAACTCGCGGTACCGTTGTTTAGTGGTTTGGTAAAGGCCATTTAATTGAGAATTATTACCATTGCCGTGGTATGGCATTGTAAAAATGCACCTTTTTCTCTTCATCTATCTATCCAAAATTGTTGGCAATGAAGGCGGCAATGGCGATGGTGGCGGCCACAATCATGCAATGTGCTGTTGTTTTTACCATACGGTATGATCGGAAATGTGTTGTGTCGCTGCTTTCTCATGTGATTTGTTTTGATTGAATCAAGAGCGCAATGAATATATGCGATAACGTGAAAATGCTACAAAATTGCATATTAAGCAAAAATGCTCAGCGGCAGAACTCCCGTGGAAAAAAATACACACACGAGAAATAAAAAATATGCGGCTCAGAAAAACATTTGGCAATTCTCTTAAGATATTTCGACGAAAGGTTCAATTCCAACTTGATCTTAGAAATGTATACAAACCTCACTCAACGAAATCATCAACAACAACAGCAAAAAATCGTTTCATTTGAAATTCACTGCAAAATATGTTGTGTTTATTTTCTTTGCCCAGATACATATTTTTTCATCATTTTTCCAATGAAATGGCAATTGAAAAGATTTGTTTATCACACACCAACCAAACACTGCAAACCTATATATGCACAAAATTGGATTTTCAATGCTTCATTTGTACAATAAACAACATTTATTATAAGTGTATATATTTACTATTACGACTCCTGCCGCTGTTGTTGAATTTATTTATTTGACCACTATCGAAAACTATGAAGCAGTTTAGCGTCTCAAACCGGCCCAACGGCACAAACAAACAAAAAATGTGCGCTCACACACACACACACACAGAGAGAGAGAGAGAGAGAGATCACAAACTCATTGCAATAAAAACAATTTCGAATCGTTCAACATATTTAATTGGAAAAATATTCCGTTTGAAAATGTGATTTGTGAACGACTATAGAATTTGGGCCGTGCTATTTAACCATTATTTTCTCGCTTCCTCAATATCTCTCTTAAATTTAGCTTGAACTCTACGTTCATATGTTACGAATGTGAATATGAATTATATCTTGTGGCCAAATGCATATCAACACGGGCCGCTACACGGATCACATTTTCATTTCATATTCCATTTCATTTTACATCGTAATCGTGATGGCGACGTCGACCATACTGAATGAAACCGATCGAAATAGTTTGTATGTTGATTGTATCGCATCGCATCTGAATAGTAATTGCGTGAATCTAAAATTAGTTATAGATTTTTAGCGGTAATAAATAAGGTATGCATTTTGGTATGAATTAGTGATGACAGGTCTTCTCTCGTTCATTTGTATTGCGCGCCTTAAAATGGCAAATGTGATATTTGGTAGGTGCGCAATGGAAAACTGTGATGCGGATAAAGAGCGCATAGCCATTACAAAAATTGTTTTCAATGCTCTGCGAATGGATGATATTATTTATGATACAAACTGACAAAACAAAAGCATAATCCGCCAATTCACTCTGATTTTTCTCCACCCTAACAAACGATTTATAATCGAAATGTTGTCATGCATATAAATGCAATTGAGTTTATTCGATTTGAAATCAACAAATCGGTGCCTATACACTAAATGATAGTGGGTGGTTTATGATTGCAATCAAGTGATATCAAAATGCGATGGATGCATATTGTGCATATGTGTTTCATCATCGTTAGAAAGATTTATGGGTACGATTGAGATAAATTGGCATAAAATACATTTTGCCAGTATTGATTAACATTACAATATAGAAATAGGTACGATGTAAATGTGTGAAAGGAATTCGTGCTTGCTTTTGGCTTTCAAAGTGCCATAAATTGTGCGAAAATAGTTTATGATGAAAGTGTCAAAATGATTAGTATGACGCAGTTACTATAATACAACGGTGCACATGACAAATAGATTTGGTTTTCTTCAAAACAGAAACAAAAGAATGGACATCATAATAACAAACTAGATGCAAAATTATTTACTCGATTTTCCCACGAATTAATTAAGCCCAATTTATCTGATGTATATCATAAGCGAAAGAAACATAACATACAGCTCATAAAGCTATTAAGGAAGGCTTCGGATTGACCGACCATTTCAGAATGACGCTTAAAAAATGGTTCACATTCTACGGCTGTTATTTCGTTTTTATATAACTGATGACAGAAAATTCACCCAAAAAAAATGAGTTAATCTATGATTGCAAGAAATTTGTTCACCGAATAATTACTCATCTCTTTTATCAGTACGATCGAACGTTTTTCCGAGAGAAAAAAAGAGACTAGGTTGAAAAAGAAACGAAAAAAATGCCCATTACATAATTTATGGAAGCGATTGTTCACTGTCATGCTTATACGAACTACAATTTCTTCGCGGAAATGTGAAAAATAAAAATTTAAATTCAATTCTTTGAGGCCATTTTTCTTGTTTTCTTTCTGAAAGCATTTATTCATGCATTATTCCGACTGAAATGGGTATGGTCGAAATTTGATTTTATTTTTTTTTTATTTTCGATGTAAAGTGTACCAATATGTGTGTATGGATGTGTGTAAATAGTACAAAACTCTCGTTAAATTTCGTTTGCTGATGCAAACTAATAAACGACGCAATTTCGATCAAAGGGGAAAACATATTGAAATTATTGCACATAAAAATGATTTGCCACTAAAATAGCAAATTGATGATTGGGGCCAAACAAAAGCCACACCAAGACTTTTCAAATCGAACATCTCTCGCGCAATTCTCAATTCATGTATTTAATACAAATTTTATGTTCCTTTCCGTCATCTTATTCCAGCATATTTTATATTTTGAATCGGTGGCATTTTGCCAAACTCCGTTCATAGCGAGCGCATACTATGTCAAGCAATCGACTACATTGGCTAAATGTTAACTTTCGCACAAGCAATTCGAAATCCAAGGAAAAAACAATCGATCGATCCGAAAAATTTAAATTACAATTTTTAATTTGATTTTTTCATCTATTCCACGCTTTGTGTCTCCTGTAAACACACAAGCAAAGAAAAAGAGCGCGCACAAGAGAGAAAGAGTGGGACATTCGAATATGCAATTGAATTCTAGTGTTAATGTTTGCCGTTTTATTTGCCATTAAATCATGTGGACTTGGAGAGTCTATCTGTTTTTCAGTTACATCATTTCGGTGTACGGTGTTCGAATATACGATTGTTTCTGTTCGCTATGCGCGCACAGTATGTGTCTGATGTAAACAATGCGTTTTTTTAAACCGAACGTCATGTACGATTTGCTTTTGTCTTTCCATTTTGTTTGTGCGCAGCCGGATCAAGCAAGAGTGCACTTGTCAGGCTAAAAGTGTTTCTGTCTTTTTTTTTATTTTTGACTGCTCGCGCATCGACTGCATATTGCAATCATGTATATCTATCTATGAGCACGAAAAATCGTGCCATTTCAGAGACGAAATAAAATTTAAAACAAAAAAAAATGTAGCAAAAATATACACCATTTGATATTTTCTATTGCCCATTGAACAAAACATCCAAAATCTAATGAATTTTAACCGACTTTAGCTATATGATATTTTTCCGCTTTCATTTTCATTATTGCTTTGTTTCAAATTTGTTTTTTTTTTTCATTTGACTTTTACATCAAACGATCGCTACTGAGCGCAATCTTTACCGTTCTACAATCGATTTACGTCTTACAATGTTCACTTCTTTTTCTCTCTCTTTCCATCGCATCAACTGAAACTCACAAATCGAAACAATGTTCGATATTGTGTTCTTGAAATTGAAAAAAATATATAATCAACAACTTTCATTTTTTTTCGTTCACTATTAAGCTCGTCTGATTGCTTCACATTTGAAGCGTCAACATAAACTGTAATTTGGCATTTTTTTCTTCGTCTTCTGTTTACTTGAATTATGTTTGAGAAAAAAAAAATTTCTATAGACATTTCAATTTCGTTGAAAGTGCGCTCAAATACATACAAACATTGGCCGTTCGCAAACTCTCGGTGATTGGAAAACGGAATACATGTACAAAAGCAAAAAAAAAGAGCAGTAATAATAACAAACGAAATAACAATTCCGTTGTTTATGGTCGAATTTCACTTTGAAATCTAACTTTAGCACAAATTCTACAACTTTCGATGAGTTCCACTCTTTTCTGTCCATTGTCAACGCTCATTATTCTCAAATAAAATTGAACTTGTTTTCTAATGTCGACGGCCTCATATTCGCAACGAAACGAAGTTTCATCGAGATTCTTCAAATATTCAGTTGTACAGCACATGTTTCATTTTAATACCAACATACTCCACGGAATTCGATAGCAGACAATATGCAAATCCAAAAAAATATCTTAGCTATTCATGATTTTTCATGCACCAAGCCGTATCATCCTTTCTGTCTTACTACAGCCCAACCCATCTTACATTAAACTATAGAATGTATATAATCAAATCAAGAGAAAGAGAGAGAGAGAGTGAGAGAGAGAGGTAGAAGAAGAGAAATGAAGCGTGATAGAAATGATGAGAAAAAAAATTAGCGATCGGTCTGTGTCTGATTTGGTTAATGAAGTGAGGTGACCGAACACACGCATTCACTCTCAATTATCAGATATAATGTCGATTAATGTCTTTTCCGCCTCCAAATTCGGGCAAAAGATCACACAACACAACAAATACAATCAAAAGAGAACGTTCTAAAAATACTCAGAATGAAGGTGGTAATTATATCTGTTTTGGAGAAGAAAGCGTATCGATGAAAACCAAAAACAAAACCAAAAACAAAACCAAAAAAAGAAACCAACAAAGAATTTTTCACTTAATCTCGGCACTGTACTATTTTATGGTCGTTGTTGTTGTCTTTTGTTTCAAGTTCTTTTGTCACACACATTTTGTGTTGTCGCCGTCATTATTATCTTCATATTGCTCAGTAATGATACCTTTTTTTACCGGTTCGTCTCGTATTGTCAACCCACATGCACAAGTGCAAAGATCACGATCTTGAATGCGTTGTAAAGAAAAGACATTGCAACTTATACCAACAAATTATAACAGAATGAAAATGGACTGTGAATCAAATGTGACGCAGTGCCATATGAAGAGCACGTAGAACATACAAAATGCTGTCATACCTGTTCCATGAATGCGTTTGCGATGTACGAGTACGTGTTTTGTGTGTTGGCATATCGTGCATTTCACTTTTTTTTATTGTTTCAACATTTAAATAATTCATAATCTCTTTGTAACCGTAGAAGGTTTGAACGAGCGCAAAGAATTCCAGAGGAGTTTTGTGTACCTGAAGAAGCAACACCACATTGAATGTACTTAAAATGAATGAATATCACACCGAAATAACGATGAACGACATTAAAATTACTATTTTAAAATATAAAATTCAAAGCTATAATCGTAGCGACTGGAAAACATTGAAAATGATAGTTTTCCATCACGTTTCAAATCGTGGTATTGCACCACAAATATTCCAAGAAAAAAAAAATGATCATCCGTACATTCTCGTACGGAAATTTGTATCTCTCCACATTAAAACCAACAAAAAAGAAACAATTCCACCATAAAATTCTATTTCTAGGTAGATATACGCTGAAAGGTTTTCCCAAAGCAATCAAACTATTAACAATTGATCTCATTGTCGAAGAGTATAGTATATTGGCATTATCATCATGAGAGCTATTTCTCTCTTTCTATCTTTCTTTACCTCCGCTTCTTCATGGACAATACAAAGTCTAATGATTTATCCATTAAGGAGATACAGCGTTGAACTAGACCAAAAATGGCAATTCTCTATTATATGCCATAAATTATAAATAATAAATAATAGGTAATCCGATTCTTTGTAAAGAATCAAATATTTCCCTTTCATTTGCAAGCCAATTCACAATTTACTTCGAAATCGTTCAATTGAGCAATTTTAATTTTGACCGGATGCATTTTGCAACGATGAACACATAATATCTGTCTTCTTCCATTCAGCACACAAATCTATCTTTTACAATCGAATAAAATGAAACGAATGAAGAGAAAAAGAAGAAAAAATGGTAGCGCAAACAAGTTTATGCTTTATATTTGTAATAACATAAAAAATGGTGAAGAAAAGAAATAAAAAGCGGCTTGACAAAATAATGATAATAAAAAAAAATGCTTGAGATGACGCGAAAATAAAGAAGCCAGAGGAACACTATATGTTAGTTGATGATGACGAGTGGTGAAAAATAGATTGAGAGCGAGAGAGAGAGAGAGAGAGAGAGAGAGAAAGAGGTAGATTTGTGTGCAATATCAGATGCGATGTGCGCTAGTGAATTCAATGCCTGTTTCTGTCGTTTCTCGTTTGATTATAAATAATAACTGTGGCTGTTTTTTTTCGGTTCGCTAAAATCTGACACGACACATACACGTACTACATTATAAAAGCATATATGCATGGATCTGTTAGCGCGTACGCGCCATACACCATTGTTCCCATATCCACACACCGATCATTTTATATTTATATTCCCTATTCAACTAGTCAGTGTGCTTGTTGTGTTTTTTTTTCTTCTCTAAAGCTATTTTTGCTCTTGTGTCAGTAAAGAAAAGAAGAAAAAAATCGCGCTCGCATTTTTTATCCATCTCTCACCTCCCTCTCTCTCTCTCTCTCTCTCTCTCTCTCTCTCTCTCTCTCTCTCTGCTGATTTCCTTCGTGCACTCTTCGATTCGGCGGCTTCGCGTAATCTCGTAAAAAATATTTTTTTATGTGTATAATTTCAGGCAAATGCTAATACAGATAATCATATGCAAAATTGGCCGTTTATTTTCTATTGTTGTCGTATTGTTCGCGTTCTGTTTAACTCGTTCGAATGTCTAAACATATAAAAAAAATGGCTTTTTTTTCATTTCCTATTTTTCAGCGTCTTTTTTTTCTTGCTCAAATTTGAAGCGATCATGGGTTCAATTGGAAAATGATTGGCGCGAAAAATATGTAATAGAAAATAATAAACTTTTCTCTCGTTCTCCAACTCAATTCTGATGGTTTGATAAACATACGTACATCATTTTCACATGCCACAAGTCAAATTTTGATTGGGATAGAGTTTGGCTGACAAGTGTGTGCCGAATCCAAATCCAAGACTCAATGAGAGAAAATAAAAACACATAATATAAAACCAAAAATTGTTTACAGACTCGCATTCGAAAAACATACAATCAAATTACAAATAAAGCATATCCAAAATGTGTGATGCCTTGATTCATCGGAAAAGAACGTAAATGCAAAAATATACATTAACTGGAACTATAACACAATAAAACAAAGCGTATGAAGCGAAAGGCACAATATAAATGCGTCAAAGTGATGGTTTCTTTCATTCATTCGTCTCCTTCTTCTTTGCGTTTTTTAAATTTGTATTTTCATCTCAAGTACGGTTTGTCAATAGAGAGATGTAAAACGACAAAACATACAACACCGACACATTGGTTGGATGGGAAAAGGAGCGTAAAAACATTCTTACAAAATGTGATGATTAGACAACATGTGAATATATCGGCCAAGTGAACCAAACCCACAAAATAAACTGTGCCCATTTCGTATGCATTGTTTTCATTCATTTATGAATTACATATCTCGGTCGATTGTAAGTTCAGATTCTCAGCCATTCTTTTCGAATCGAAATGAAATTCTTTTTGTATCATCAACAGTGTTCGGTTTTATACATAAGTCCGAAATGAACATAGACACGATTCCACAGAAATTTATTTTATGATACTCCCAACGACAAAGTAACAGCTCGATTTTATAAGATGGTCTTTGGCTTGATCGTGAGCAAGTATCATCTCTTCTTTTCTCTATCCCTTCATGGCCACTTTTCAAGTGAAAGTGATGCAATGATAATGATCATGGGCTTTAAATATTAATCACCTTCGGGCTTCCATTGAATCTGCACAACTCAACACACATAGACTTACTGATGAGCCAAATACAATCCGATCTTACTCACCATGCAGCAGCAAAATCACAACAGATATCTGAAGAAAGAACAAGCAAAGCGAATACATTTCTTTAAAAGGTTATCCGTTAATTGATGCTCTACAAGAATTCAAATTGTGAATTCTAGTTCATTAGATTGATGTTGTATATTTTGCATGGGAGAGATTGTTGTGCGGAATCAATGAATCGAATGTGCTCCATTTTTGGCAATGCAAATACACACACACACACACACACACACGATCATCATTGAAGAAAACACAATGAGAAAATGTGTATTACAATATGTAGCATGTAAAAAAAGGTGATGGTTAATGTTTCCATTGTAGTTGTGTGTGTAATGCATGGAACATGTACACTCTTCATACACTCACAAGAATATCAATGACTTCTGCAATAAGAACATTGGCATTGCATCAAATGCCATGACAACGAATCATTTCAGCATTCATTCATTCAATCGATTCAATGCACCGTACCGCAAGTGAACAACTGTTACATTTTTCTATTTCGCAATAATAAACACATAATCACTTTGATTTATTATCATCTTCTTGTGTTTCGTATCGTGAATCGTTTTTCTTTCTTTGTTTCGTCTATTCCACTGCATCTTTCTTCTCCGTTTATTTGGATGCACCAAATGAAAGCCAAAAGAAGGAAAGGTTGATGAAAAGAAGAGGAAAAAAAAACATTACATGAAAAAAGCGTAGACTTTTTTCGTAAATTTTTACTCACTCATTCGCCCATTCTTTGTCTAACTGTTTCCAGAAAAGATAGATATTTCAAAACCAATTGCATGTTTGATCATCACAACAATGCAACAATAAAAAAGAAGCACACACACAGCCGCGGATACGATGGGCTGAAAAAGTGCAGAATGGAAAATGGCAAGAGAGAAAAATCGGTTAAATGCATTTTATAAAGCATTCTTTGCAATTTATGTGCCGTGGTGAATGCCAAATACCAAATGCATACAGACGCTTTATCACGACAGCCAACAAACTAAAAATGCTTAGACATATTGTGCACAGACCTACAGTGTGCACATCCACGTCTAATTGATAACGGTCGCACACAGACTTGATCTTCACTAGATCAATGTTTACTTATGCAGAGCATTTCGCTTAAGCGAAATTCGCGATTAGACATTTTCACAAACACACACACACAAACTGTACATTCGACGAACGAAACAAACGAAACAGTCCCATCGAATGAATTGTCAGTGAGATTTAAAATGTAAATAACAATAGACACGATGAGCAACTAATTTGTGATAAATGTGTGTGAGCGTGAACAACGAGATAAACAAAACAGTTGCCATTTGCAGCACAACAACCGGGAATGAAAAAAAAACAATGCAAACGGTTGATGGTAAAAATGTGCAGATCTATGCGGACGATCCAATCAATAACTACCATTGCAGTTCATTTAAAGTCGGTGTTTTTGCTTAGATATGTGGCTTAATTTCAATTTTGTTGCTAATTAATTTTGAATTTATTCGCTACAAGTGCACAATTCACATTTACGTTCATCCACTTCGAACTTAACAATTGCCTAAAATATGTGCATAGCATAAACGAATGACACGTAGATGAAAATATGTTTGAGGGGTAGGGTTGAAAAATGCGCTGCACAACCAAACAAAGACACACATCCACGACGATCCAAAACAATGTGATGTGATATGATGTTTATGTGTTTCTGCTGAAAACTAAAACGAACAAAAACTAATTAATCAGTAGAAACAAAGCATCATCTAAATCACACCGAAAAACAAACGCAGCCATTTGAAAATCGTTCATTTTAATAGAGACGCATGCAGTTGTGCAATTCACATAATTTTATGTGTGTGTAAGAGATAAAGAGGGGGGAGGGATCGAAACGGGCACAGTGGCGGTGGCAGCACTGATGGCAATGTAATGAAATAGAATGTCGCTTTTATTAGAGATCAAGAAAGGGGAGAAGGTAGAAACTCGAGCATGACGCTATTTTTTGTTTGCTCTTCCATTTGATACATTGTCCATTATCGAAACATTTCCATTGTTACTCGAGACGTTGTGTGTACAATTGTTAATCGCTTCAACACTTAAAATGCACTTGTCGTTCTTGTTGTTGTTGTCGTTGCTGTTGAATACAATTTGATTTGGTTGGCAACCAATAGTTGATGTCAAACACATCACCTCTATATCATATAACTTTGTCACCTTCATTTGATTTACAATGAAGCTGCTACATGAAACATTAGATGCTTCATTGAAAAGAGTTCAATGTGATATATCGTCACCGCACGAATGTAACACAGTGTTACCTCTTTTATTTTAAAACAATATTCTATCAGATGAATCGTTCATTCGCCTTTTCACAACACATCACAATCAATTATAATAATTTTAAGACTCATACCGAAAGCTCGAAAATTCAATGCGAAAAAAGAACGAACAATAAACAAAAAAATACATCAGCTGATGTGTAATTCTTGTTTCGTACGAAAATTTATACATATATTGAATCAATGCCGTATTCATGAACACCGGAAACCATTAAATGGTTGAAAGCTATTTAAAATGTATTTTTCGGTTGTAATTGTGATTTATTAAAATCGCAAATATGCCAGCACATTCTATATTTTCAATTAAACTTTTATCTCCATCGACGTGTGTGTGTGTATGTTCTTTGGTTATTTTGTTTCTTCCATTTTCTTGTGCCGAAGTGAATTTCATAAGAAATTGCTGGAATTTATAACAATTACGGTGATCCAACAGGCAGAACTAAGGTCAACAGAATCATTTTGGAAATTCAATGTTGGCATGGGTGGCTGACTGTTATGCTAAAGCAACGGTCCAAGTGATCAGACGAAATGTGAATGTGAGACCATATTACCGTGCACTATTTTCTTGGAATTTTTCGTTACAAAATTGTACTCATTATGACATCAACTTTGCGTGACATATTTCCCATTTGGGTGCCATCGACGTCAAACCGAGCCAATTCTGCTTTAAACATAAAAAAAAAATAAGCCGAATCGGTTGAGCGCTTGTTTGGCGTTCTGGTCACATACGAAACGATTGCATCTTTTTCTTTCAATGGAGATGATGGTGCATTTCGACCGATTTGTCATAGTAAATCTTGATTCAATGTGCAGTAGCCTCGAGTGTCATTTGAAAATTGGAAATGAACTTCGGAAAAGCACGTGTGTATATGTGTGAATGCGAAGAATTCCGTTGTGTATGTGTTGAAGCTGTATGCCATCACAGTTCATGTTTGTAAATGAAACTAGCGTAACTGGTGCATAACCACGAATGAATTCGAATGGGAGAGCCCCAATGCTGACCATTCGTCGGTGTACGTATTTCATTTTCATAAATTGAATTTGTTTGATTCGACTTTTGTTTTTTTTTTTTTGTTTCCATCGCTTCTGCAGCTGGTTTGTTCATAGAAATACACGCAAATGCCGCAACATTTCATCATCCAATTCAACATTTTTTTGTTTTGCTTTGTTTTGTGGATTTGAAATTGTACATAGAATAAATGTTTTGTGTTTGGCAATTTTTGCATATAAATTGTGTGCGTTTTTTTCTGTATTTGCAAAATTACAAAGCCAACGCAATACCTTCAATCGATTACAATGCGTTCTAAATGCAATTTTTTTTATGTTGTTTGTGTTTTTGGCTCAATTTTGTTCTGTTGTATGTACAATTTGTGATATGGTTATCATTGCGCCGCTTTTTTTGCGCCGCTGTATGTATTTCTGTATGCGCCGCTTTTTTTCGTTACAAAAACTAACCAATCAAATTCAAATTACATCTAATTGACCAAAAAAGGGGAGAGAAATCGAGGTCTCCGATCAACAATCTATTTCGATCCTATGCCCTGCACACATATACATTTCCAATGCCATACACATAGTGGGCCAAACTTGAAAAGCAGCAAAAACAAAAAGATTTCAATGCAAAACCAAAACCACAAATTACTTAGGTCCTTTGCCGTGATAATTATGCAGTGTATGTGCTCAATTAGTGTTCGTTTGAGCGAATAAAACAAAACTGAACATAAAAAAAAGTTGTGATATAACGAAAATTCCTTCTATTTTCCACCATAATAGTCTGTGTAGTTCTAAATCGATCCAGCAAGATCATCGACGTTACAATTAAGAATTCTATACATATGCCGCGCATAACTTGATCAATTGATTTCTTTTTTTTCCTGCTTGAATTTCCAATTGTGGACATTTTGTTTGCCGCCTATAATGGTGTGTATGCGCGCTAAAAGCCACTCGCAATTCAAAATAAATGAGCTCGAAGAACTGCAAACGCATTAAAGGAAATTATCGTGTTATTTATAGAGATTCTAGTTCGTCTATCATCATTGTTGTGTATGTGTTTGCAGCAATGACAAGAACTTTTCTGTATGTGCGCGGCTTTTCACGGGCATGGTAATTCTCTGTTTGCGATCATTGTGCACGCTCACATTTACAATTCATCGGAATCACGTGCATTTATATTCACATTTGTCGTTTATCTCTTTCTCTCTTCTGGAATGCCTTGCAAACTCTTGTTCACTGCACTGATCACGGTGCCCACGATCCCACGACGACATTCCAACGGTTATGAACGACGAAATATGTTTTATTTGAAATTGCTGATCTATTCAAGCGATGCTCATTTTTTTATAGCTTCTTCTTCTTCTCCTTTTTTCAACTACCTTTTTTTTCGAGTGTTCATTCATTGCGCCGGCATTTCGATTGTTGTCTGCCATAAAATGAATTTGCTGATTGTTTCATTTTCCAACTCAGCCATGATAATTGTTCACTTTATAACAAATGAATTTTGCACTTCATGCTAAAAACGACGATTTTCCATCCACATTGTAACTGAAGCAAAAACATGAAGGAATAAATATTGCCTATAAATATTCTGCGAAAAAATGTGCAACATCATAAAGGACTTAAGCCTGAAGGCATTTTATCAAATGCGATAAGTCATCGAGAGAAAAATAAAAACGAGAAAGAGAGCCATTGATTTCAAGAACATGAACTCAATCAATTTTCTTAGTTTTTTGCGTTGCTCTTTAATTGGACAGGAAGATAGAAAAACAAATATTTGCCAGATGACTAGATCATTCAAATCCAATTCAAGTAGATGCTCATTTGTGTCGGTTATCGTTTTTTCTCCCTCTTTCTCTCTTTCTGTATTTCTTTCTTCATTTCATGGATACATTGATGTCTATTGATGTCGATGCTAATTGAGAGATGGCTTTATGAAAATTGAATTCCTCGATCAAATTCAATATTATTAAAATCAGAATGTACGGGAATGAAACTTATATCGACGAAAGAAAAAAAAAACGAAATGATGATTGGCCCCGTGTCCATTTGGTACAAAACGCTAATCGTACAGTGTATATGTGTCTGATTTATAAATGATTCTTCCATATTCATTACTGGTTTGGTACATTAACAAACCATTTTGAAAGACACACATATGCATAGCACAACGTCAATGGTAATAGCAAAACAAAAAAATCAGTTTCGCTTTTCATGCGAATAATCGTAGCAAACGATGACGGCAATAGGCAACAATGATCACATCATCATCGTTTCATTCGTTGGGTTATTTTTGTTTAGCAATATGAAACAACAAACAAGTCATTTCCATGATATAAAATGAATGTTTTTTTTCCCGCTTCATACTTAATTTATAATGATTATTGTAATGATTTCAATCGAAATGATTATTATCGTTCAGTTGAAGCGAACGATTAAATTGGATGTGCATTGTGACAGACGAGCATGAGAAATGACAGACGAGCTCGAAAAAAACGTGCCAGGATATTTCCTTGGGGAATTGAAACGTGTGCTTAAGCTTGTGCGCGCCAAGTTAAATATGATCAATGTGCATCCAGCATTTCACAAAAGGTGTGATTACAAGAAAGGCGAGCAAATTGATGAATAGCTCTAGCTCTAGTTGGTTGGCTTGTCATATGGACAAGGGAGAAAATATATTTAAAAAAAAAATTCACCAACATTGTCGTTATCTATGACTTTCGATGCGACTCTTACCAGTTACCATCATTATAATCATTGTCATTATCGCGTAATCACAACTGCGGCACAAATTAATTATTATTACAATGTTGTTTTGCTTTGGCTTCTGTTTCGTGTCTCGCACAGCAACGCCAAACTTGAAAAAGACATTGAATCTGGAGCATATCCATCATGCCAAACAGCGCATTTCAGTGTGCATTCCATGTGTGTAGAACGCGATTAAAAATACGAATATGTATGTGCATACAAAGAAAATGATCATCATTTTTTTTTTCATCGCACATTGATTTTTGTCAGCTCAACATTGACTGGTTCTTCTTGGCAGGCATTTCGGAACTAAAAAAAGAAATGAAAAATAAATGAAAACATAATCAGATTTTGTCGAGAATAATTAGCACCCTTCCTGCATCACAGAACTCACTGGTTGTCGCCCCATTCGAACTTCAAATTATATAATTTACATGCACATGAGGAAGTTAAAATGCAAGATCGCATGGGATTTTTCGGTTTAAGTATGCGCGAACAGATTAATGAAAATGTAGAATGCACATCGTCAGCTCGTTTTTTTTTATATCAACACATTATAACAACTGTACTAACACGAATGCGTATTATTAAAAACGGTGGAATAGTAATTAAAAAAAGGTTGTTGTATAAAGAAAAATGTGTTGTATTTTTGAACTCATTACCACTTTACTACTTATATCTTACAATTTCTCCACCATCAGAGCTTGAGTGACTCTCACTTGACGACGCATTTTGCGAGTTATGTGTAACGATGTGTCTTGATTGTGTTATTGTTTCTTCGTATTTCGTCTTAATGTGCCTCCTTGTTGTTTAAATATAGATTTATTGCGGGGAAATATACATCTCTATTGTTCTTTGTTTCAGACACTATTATCTTACGTGTTAATTGAGAATGTATTGCCCTCATGAGGCTCACTTGCTTGTACTTATATGAACTATATTTATATATTAATTCATGTGAAATAATTCACGTAACGGTTTGTGTGTTGTTTTTTCTCTTCTTTGTACACGAAGAAGTAATTTGCGACTGTTTGTATTCGTCACAAATGAAGTACACGCAGCACTCTTGTTGCTCCGCATTCCAAAAATTCAATTTTTGCAGCCGCATTTCAAAAATTCCAGCGGCAATATAATAATGTTATTTTACACATACAATGTGTAAGTTTATGTGCGATAGAATTGAAACTAAACAAGAAAATCGAAGATTCTTAATTCGATTTTCTATCGAATTTGAATGAGACGGGCAATGACTTGCAATTTCGATCATTTCATTTCTATATTTGAATGATAGACCCATAAGAAGCGCCACTAAAATACAACCAAAGTGTAATGCCGTTTCAAAGAAAGTTGGTTGAATACGATAACATCAATGCGGTCGTGTTGAGTATGAATTCGACTCGATTTTGTGATTATATTTTTGTTTTAAATTCGTCAATGCATTTTATGCTAGTCGGCGTAGCTAATTGAGCTGTGAAATAGAGAGAGAGACAAAGCTTCCGCCCTGTTTCCTTTTCGCCACAAACACATTTTTTTAAAAAAAATGCCATATTAACAAAAGAAGAAGAGAAAGCCGAATACGATTGCGTGGTGTTTATCTAAAGAAAAATGTGATTTGCTTCGAATTTTCCGATTCGATGGAAATTGAATGATATGCGCGCAAACATGCAATGAAAAATTGCCCATCTTATTTATATTAAACTAAATACAGATAATCTAATATCATCGCACTTATTTTCGTTGTATCTTTCTCTTTTGCATTGAGCGCTCGCGAGCGCACAAACTTCGTCATTGTTCTCTCGTGGCAAATTTTCATCATTTATAAAATTAAAACAAATAAAAAATGGTTTAATGAAAAACACATACCCAAACACAAAGGTGTAAAAAAAATTCATTTCATATGATGGCGGCGATTTGTGCTCGACGCGAAAAAATTGCCCAACACCGTTTCCAATTTATTCAATTTATATAAGCAATGAACGGAGACAAAAAAAACTAGCCCAAGAAAAATCGACATATATAATTACTATGACCACACATTTTTTTTGATGCAATATACTCATGAGTATATTGAATTTCTTTTGCTATGCCGATGAAACAAAAGAAAAATAAATTAAGAAGTCTTGACTCTTTTGATCGGGTCAATTTTTGGATTTTTTTTAAATGAAAACAACAGCAAGATATCGTAATCTCAATGCAATAGTTGGCACTTCGATTACTGAGAAAAGTGTTCATTTCGGCTCATGAGTCATGACTATGTGATATCCAATGCGTTCACACAAAATCAGTTGTTGTGGCGGCCGAAAATTAAGAAAACGTTCATTTGATTTTTTACCGCTGTGAGAATGAAAATGCAGTTTGAACGGCAATTGGTCACGGTGTGGATGCGAAGGCATGACCAAAACCGGAAACCTTATCATACAATGTTTACCTTTTTATATAGATTATTTGATCTAAACCATATTATTGTACTTTCCGGTGATGCAGACGCGACCACATGACGCACATTCAACTGACCCAATGGTTTTCAATAAGTGTGTGCATGTGTCATCGCATAAAACGATGTTAAATGTTTTAATTTTTAATTTTTCGATAACTTCGGACACGTAAATAGAACCTGAACCTATTCCGGATTGTGACCACATTGATTTCAACACCAATGAGTGTGTCCATTCTTGTGTGCTCGCTATCTAATGCGTAGAAGAAAAAAGCATACACACACCGAAAACAATTTCAAATTAAAATTAAAATGTTTGGATTACTCAACTCTCTTTCTCATACACACACACACTCACTCACACGCTAAAATCACACAAATAAAGCAACAAAAATCGTTGACGTAATTCAAACGATGGGCTGTCTGCATTGTGTATGTTTGTTTGTTTTTTTTTTAATTCGAAAAGGAAATCAACGCTTGGTGATCGCAGGTTGGTCCCGATCACAATCATACACACCAATAAAATATCCAAGTGAATGAACAATAAACCAAAAACCGAAAGAGAAAGAGAATTTATAAAGAGAAAAATAAACGCAAAACAAAACAAAAATATTGTCAGTGTAATGCTTGCACACAGGAGAGGAAAAGAACATTTTGACAACAGCAATATGCGACGAAAATATCGAATTCACAATGGAGCACAATAAACATGTGAACGAATAAAAAAAACACACTCACAACAAAAACAAAGATTATACCGAACCAATGCAAACCAAATTCGAATACCAAAAACAAATCATATGCATATAGTGGCTGATTGTATATGCTTCACGTGAAGTGCACAAGTACACGTTTTATGTAAATACGCACACTGTACGGCCAAGCTAAACATCTATGCACTGGTGTATTTCACAGCATAAAACATAATCGGCATATATTCTTGTTCGGTTTTGGAGTCAGTCGCGTTTAGTTTTTTTTATTTTAGCGTTTTGCTATTTTGTAGCTCATAAATATGTTCACGCAAGAGCTGCGATGTGTGACGATTTATATCCGCTTCAACCCACCAATTCTGCCAGAGTTGTCTTTTTATCTCTATCGCTCTCTTTCATTCTCGTTCGCTAGATTCGTCCCATTTTTGTTTTGAACAAATAAACGAAAAAAAAACGTTTCTTTCTTTTTCGTTCGTCCATCGGTTGTGGTATTTTCTTTTCCATCTCATTTTTCACCAGCGTGCAAGTGATATCTTTAGTTTGTTTGTTGTTTTTTTGTTTGTCGCTTTGCTATTTAGTCCAACGTATACAAATTGTTGCTCTTCTTGCAGCGTTGATCATGTTGATTTGTTTGCACAACGCAAACGGGGCTTCATCATCTCACACGACAATGCACACAACATATATTTGTGTATCGTTTATTATGTTATTACATTGGACTAAACTGTCTCAACAAGAGACATCACAACCACTAATTGCACAATGCACAATTTTTTTTGTTCGTGTTTAATGTTAAAAATATACACTTTAGTCTTTTGACTTTATTACAATTCATGGTGCACAACATTGTGTTTTTTGGTCAATGAGCGATGAATGAAAATATGCAATAACCAAATTACACCAAATAAATGCATAACACATTTACATTGATCGTTATGCCGTCGTTAGATAGAAGAGGGGAGGGAGACCTTTCTGTACAATTTATGGATTGGCGCGCGCCACGCGATCGCAAAAATCTTCTTGGTTGAAAATGTGTGGTTTATAGGCTGGAAAAAAATCATCGTAGATTCATTTTTTGTTCATTCGGTTTTTATTCGACCGAATGAACAACTCGACAATACGACAATTATATGGACCACAGATGCCAAATGCCACTTTGCGAAATGAGGCGCACTCCAATTTTATTATATAAACAAAGACTTAATTTCAACTTAATTGTAGCCAGATTGTTTATTTTATAGTTGTGACTTGTTGGCAACGGTGACCATAACCATGCCATATAAAGTTAAAATGTCATTTGATTTGGCCTGCATTGTGTCGTTAGTTGTGTGTGTACTCTTTTTTTTTTGCTTCATTAAATATGTTCATTTTTTCTCGCGAATGCATATGTGTAAGTGTGTATGTATACGGCGTTTTGTCCGTGGCGTTGAAATTAAATTGCTTTTAATGCTTTCAAATTTTAGTAATAACTATATGCCAATTATTTGTTTATTTAACTAACCCACTAGCAATATTTCACGAAAAAAAATGTGCGATTTGCTTACGTGCTATTCTGTAATCAGATTAAGAAAAAAAAAAAAAAAACAAAATTATCCTATTCGCATATTGCAGACTTCTTTCGAATATTGTACATTTTTAAGTACAAAATGATCGAAAGTAATCGAATTTCCTTTACCAAAATATCGATTTGACGAGAGAAACGAATAGATGATGTAATCGCTTCGAAATTTGCATTAAAGAAATCTCTCTCTCTCTCTCTCACTCTTTCTCTCTGTGTGCAAGTGAGAAAAAAAAACTGTGTGTATGTCGTAATCGCTTTAAATAACTATAATCCCGAAACGATCTCGTATTATCCCTTATTACCGGGCGGTTCGACTTTAGTTTGACGCATTAGCCGCGTATAATTGAAATTGGATCAAATGAATCCATAGAAATTTTCAAACACAGCAATTACATATTTACTTTCATTTGCCGCTTTCGATCAATTCTCTTCCCTCATTCCGTGTGATCGATTTGTGAGAAATGGCAATTAACAAGATATAAATAGCTGACTCGAATGAAAAAAAAGTCGAATTTGAAATTTCATCATCATTTTCGCATAAATGTTATATAATTTTTTAGAAGCAAATGTTGAAAACTTCCTAAACAGTTATTGAAAGGGCAAAAATGAACGTCAAATCAGAAGACAAAGAATATGAATTGAAAGTGCTGAGCTGTCACCCGAGATGTTTTGTTTCATCAAAAAGAAGAAAAAAACAACCTCAAAATTACAATGCGTTTACTTTTATCGAAAAGAAAGGATGCCGTTATGAATGGCACACCGTACGGCTGTTGGGCTTCTGTTACCGATAACATTCAATTTTGTTTTGTTAAACATTCTATCTCACTCGTTCTCATTCTAAAAGCAAATTCTTGTTGCACATTATGGCTTCGGTGCTTGAAACGTGTGCATCACGACAATCTTGTCATTTTGAATTTTGTAATTTGAGCATTTGCAAAGAGGTCATTTGATGTTGAGTTTTCGTGTGATATAATTCGATCTTTTGTAGCTACTGTCAAATTCATTTAGCCATTCGAAACGGTGAGATAGAAGAAAAAAACGCGAATTCCAAATCCAGCAATAATGAGCAATCCATTGAAAAAGAGGGCTGTCATGGAAATCGGTTTGTGCATTTCAAATTTATTTCAATTTCATCCAAACTTTGCCAATTTTATTTAACGTGTTCCAAAAAAAAAAATCAAATCAGATGATGATGATTTCGTGCCCGCTACTCCAGATAGTTCTTCAACGTCTGCGATTGATTGGATTGATTTGACAAACAAAACAAATGCCCAGTTGAACGTGTCAGTCAAACCAGCCGCAAAAAGGGGGAAATTTGTGCCAGTTATTGTAAAAACTAATCGAACAAATCATCCAATTGAATCGCATCAACCGCAAAGTCAAGACTTATTCTCGTCATTGGACGAATCATACGTTGAAGAAAATAATTGCAATGGTGAACCATCATCGGCAATTCATCAAATTGAAATGACTGAGAATGATTCCAGCAAAAATATGGAAAATGGGACGAATGGAGTCATCATCGAAACAAAGGTGGAAGAACAAAATGGTGAAAATGAAGTTAATGATGAAAAAATAATGTGTGAGCCTAGTATTGATAATAATGTCGAAAATAATGGTTTTTCGTTTGAGCGCGAAACTCAATCAGAACTCAATATAGATGAGATCATAGCCGCTTTGGTTACACAACGAACTCAAAGTAGTTCGATTAAAAATATCGGTGCAATTGATATGGATATTAAATCACTTTCCGCCGACGAATTGATCCAATTTCATCACACACAAGAAGATCACATCACCTGTTTACTTGATGAAGCTATAAAATCATCGTAAGTGTTTTCTTCCGTCACCATAAAACACATTCACTTTTTTGTTTTTGTTCATTTGCCGTCGTCTTTTCTCTCTCTCTCTCTCTCTCTCTCTCTCTCTCTCTCACCGATCGACTCATTCAGGCAAGACGCTTTGGCTGCCCTTCAGACACTATTCAGCAAATTGCGCATTTGAACACACACACCGAACACACACCATTGACGATGAAAACAAAAACGATTTATATGAGTGGAAAATGTCACATTCAATTAAAACGAAAAAAAAATCTTGTTTCTTTTTCCATCGTTTCAGTACACTGTAATTGCAAAACAAAACTAACACAAGAAACAATGATCATTATTTGGTTTTTATGCTTTGGCTCTCATAAATTCAAACAGATTATAAAAAAAATAATAATAAACAAATGCTGAATTTACCATGGTAAATACAAATAATAGCGGAACAATAAACTAAAATCATACACTTTCATCATTGCAGTGTGGCGTTATTTCTTGTGAGTGCTAAAATTTGTACTCATCTTCATTACAGTTTGATGACAGCGGACAAAACTGAATTGCTAAAATGCCGTTTTTTTCTTCATTCTCTTCTGTCTTGGCCTCTCTGTCTCTCACTCGATTTCGAAATGGTGATTGTTTTTGTCAAAAGTGTGCTGGGAAATGGTTTGTTGATTGAGAAATGAAAACAAAAACCAAGTGGTGTGTTCGTTTGTTATTTCATCGGTAAAAAAAATTTTTGTTTTTGCTCAAATGAATGGATGAGAACCCTGTATTTATATCTCGAAAGCATTACAGTAATAACAATAATCATTCTGAATGCATGGAATACTCTCATCTACAATAAAATTGATGACTTACAGTTATAATCGTAAATCATTAGCGCACTTAGTGTAAAGGAATCAACCACATTTTGCAATAGCAAATTTTACTTTGAAGTTGAACGACCAAATGCCAATTTTAATTTGTGTGTGTGTTTTTTTTTCTCGAGTAGACCAAAGTGTGATTTTGAAACAATCAAATTAACAAATATATAATTTTTTTTGCTTAGCTTTTTCAAATCCTTTTTGATGCCATTTTTGTTAGGAGCTAAAACGGCTGGAAATCGAAATAAAAATCTGCTAATTCAGCAAACAAGTTTTGAAAGATCTGGAATTGTGTCGCTAATTTGTGTGCACATGCATTTACAAAATATTTATAGTTTTTTGTGCTCACTCTATGCATTCAAATGTCGATAGATGAGATTTCTTCCTCGAATTAATTGTACATGCATCAAAATTGGTTATTGTTATGCCATATGCAACGGATACATTACACACATCTATGATCGAGGGAAGAGAGCAAAAAAACATACACAAAGTATATGCAATTTTACAGGCTTCACTTCTCATTTCCTTGGCAATAATCTTATTGCGAAGATCAATATTACAGCTTGCTTGCACTTGCACACATGGAATCTTGATATTGGACGTAGTCAGGCGAAATATATTCAGTAATATCCGTAAATGTATATGCTCTTTGTCGTCATATCCAATGCACTCTTGCAGGTTTTTAAAATATCAGATACGGATGCCACATACGCGTTAAATCACACTCAAACTTCGTTAACAGAATGAGCAACGAAAACAAAACAAAAAAAAAATTATATGAACAACACACAAATACCGCACATCCAAATCCGGAATTTAATATGTAATCAGCTTGAGTCATCTTTATGCACGTCGCAACAAACTATATACGAAAAAAAAATTGTATATAAGAAGAAAACACTAAACGACCGTCAAACACAAAATCTGTCTTTTGTTTTGTTCATCGTGTTCGAAGCATAATATGGCCAATGCAACATCATCAATCGCTATTGACATTGGATATTCTTTCGAAATGCATGGAAAAGCAAACAATCAACGTTGATCGAATGAAAACCAAACACTAAAATAACAAACAAACAACGCTGAAAAGTGCATCAATATTTGTACACGCATTCACACATGACTTTCATGCGGTCATTGTCAAAAAATGTGTGTGTTTTGACGATTCAAGCGTTCTCTTCATTTTTGCTATTTTTATTTGTCTATTTTCTACCTGCTGAAAATAAATAAATATTATTTACATTTGACAAAATCTTTCTTAATGCTTTCATAAGATGGCGAAGAACCAAAAACAACCATTGCAATAAATTACCAACTCTTTCGATCTAAAAAAAAAGAACAAATTTAAGAGACAAAAGAAAAATTGCCCTACACATTGAAATTAACGAATGGAAATTCTCACGGTCTACAGTCGTATTTGAATAACAAGTGCCAAGCACCGATGACAATGCAATTTTGCTCAAACATTAAATGCAAAGCGTTGATAAAACGTGGAGCGCAAATACCGTGGCGCTTTTCGATTATGGTGTGAATTTCGATTGGAATTTATGCGGTTGTGTGACATTTTTTTTCCGGCATACTCACCTGTTCATTTTGTAATTTATTTCTTTTTCGTATTTGCCGTTTGTCACACGAGTATTTGCTGCTTTAAAATGTGCTCTTTTTTGTATCATTTTTTTCAAATCCATTTTTTTCGTGTCTATGAAGACATTTTGCTTATTTATCGGTTGTTGTTTCATTGTTATGTTATCAAAATCAAGTGGAAAGGGACTGAGCGTTTGTTTAATGGTGTGTATGACATAGACATCAATCGGTTTCCCCCTTTGTTACCAATATATACAATTCCCAGTTCTTTTTCAGCCGCTTAATTACCGTATGCAATGAATTGCGTTCGCTCGTTCGTTTCATTCAAAATCCACCATAACAGATAGATAGTTCAACTTGCCTGAGTCTCGTTATATACAATTTGATATGTGATCGAAACAAAAAGGGAATTGAAAAACACACGAGAACGACTCTCTTTAAAAAGTACGAATTTTTGAATTGTTTTTCAACCAAGCGCGAAAACATAAACAAATGGAACGCTTATACTAACCTTTTTTCCATACACAGCCTTTCCAGCAGAAATCTAAACACCAAAAAAACGCAACCGAATAGTATCCACCTGCAATACATAAATTCATATTACACATTTGGCGACATCGAGTCGTTAGTCATTTTGAAAATTCCCTTCCAAAAAATCAAAACAGAAAATTTTCTGTTGAGCTCATTCAATTCAATGCAATTGTTTCGAAATCAATGGATTATCGTATAAATTGTGGCGCGCGCACTAACTAGAGAAACACAAAAATCTAACCAGTTGTAAAAATGCCGATATGTGTCGGTGTATGTGTTTTTGCCTTACATCAATTTTCCTGCCCGATCGGTCGTTGGAATGGAAAGCGTGTTGAAAAAGAATTGCGACAGCTGATGTCTGAAAAGATATTCATCGAAAATCGATGGTTGTCAATATGGTAAAATACCATTAAAACGGTGCGAAAACATCAGCTCAATTTATCGTAAAAATGCATCGTGGTTTTCAAAAGAACCGAGACGCCACAAAATGAAGAAAAATCAACAGCTAAATCATTTTTCCAAACAACATTCATTCATCGATGTGAAATATATTCGTGAATAGCGGGAATATTTTTGTTTTGTTTTGTTATTAGTATTTTTTTTTTTGTATTTGTGAAATCGAATGGTTGAACGCACGCACACATAAACACATCATAGTGCAATGCACAATTAAAAAAATGATCATGCAAAGTGAAAATTTAAAATATTCGCCAAATCATTTGTAATTGTATTTCCTTTTTCGTAACATTGCATTTGCAACGAAAATTGTAGTGAATCGCGTTTGCTGTTTTGCATAAAGCGCACATCGACTGAACAAAATGCAACAACAAAATTTATTTCTTTAATTTGTCGATTTTTCATTTTAATCGAAGCTGAACAGAGCGCGTCACGCACGTGACATCTCAATTGATGAAAAATTATCGGTGTCGGATGAGAGCATGCGAAACGGAATAAAGTGTGATCTTTTATTACATAAAAAATATATTGCATTTGAATTTCGTAAACAGTACAAAGCGATGTTTTTGTGCTCTCCCTCCCTCCCTCTCTTTTTCTTGAGAAAAAAATATGTGGTTCATTAAAATGCACTCAAATCACGAACGATCGCCGCAGGGCTTCTGCATTACATACATTTTTCGAACAACAAAAAATGATTGTTATTGGCGCAACAAAGACTCCGGCCAATGGTGTATGCACTTTCAATGAAATAGTTTTTTTTTTGTTCTGTTGCAGAATTTTTATGTCTCAATTATAACACAAGTGAATCAGTTGTGAGTAAGAAGAATTTTAACAAAATTGAGACAAAACAAACATGGCATTGTCCTCTTGAGAAATGCTTTCATTTATCCAATTTTGTATGTTTATGAAAAAAAACGGTTGAATGTACAGGTTATGAAATCTAGATTTTAGTTGACTCCACATCCGGATTTTTTTGTTTTTCAAAAATGACAATAAAGAAGCCCACAATCTTGTTTAGAAATACATAGAGAAGACGAAAAAACCACAATAATATCAACATTAACTTTTCTCTGTTGGACATTATTGCCTTTCAACTTTCTTGATTTAGACTTAATGGTGTTGTCATAATTTGTGTGTTTGTAATTAGCGCCGAATTTGACATTATTTTAATACTTTCATTCACGCATGCGATTGTTTCGTGGCTGAGCCGAATCGTCAAAAATAAGAAATCGAAATGTGTGAATGTGGAAGATCATCATTTTCGGGGGAATGAATCGAAAACAAAAATCCGAATCTTTTCAAAGTGATGACGGATTGTTTTATTTATGCAAGAGGTAAAAACGGTGGTGAACGTAGTTGGTGCGACCCTCTGAATCGATTGAAAATGGTGATGAAACTGTTTTTTAATGAAATTTTCATTCGATTGCGATGCGCAATGATTGATTGTGTTGCGTTTCGTTGTCGAGCTGTGCGATCTGCCACAAATTTGATAATGTTTGTTTTAATAATTTCTCAATTATTATCTATTGAGTATTCAAAATCCATGCATTAAATAATGATGAAAAAGAAATACATTTCGCCCCCGAAGGCATCACAGCGTATAATAATCTACTAACGATTTAGAAATGAATAGCAGAGAGCGAGCACAATAAAAAAAGAATGGTATCGAATGCGTTGTGCTTGGAAATGCCAAAGTTTCGCTCTGAGTGAATTTTGTGATTGATACAATCTATTTGATTTGATTTCAATTCAAATTGAACGAAATGAACCGTCTTCTTCGAGATACCTGTAATTATGATTTCGATTCTTGTATGCGAATACCTGATTTCAGTGTGTAGCTCGCAGCTATGAAATGAATCAATTGATAATTGATTCGTATAAAATGTCGTATATTTTTGTTGTTGTTGCTGTTATTGCCGAAATCATGAAGGTGAATGATCGCTGGCGCCCAATTGTAAATGATCATTAAAGTTATATTTCATTTGTTGCAAACATTC
This sequence comes from Contarinia nasturtii, assembly GCF_009176525.2. Lineage (NCBI taxonomy): Eukaryota > Metazoa > Arthropoda > Insecta > Diptera > Cecidomyiidae > Contarinia > Contarinia nasturtii. The sequence goes on from NW_022197768.1 coordinate 294,649, forward strand.
TATTTTTATGTGTGTGCTTCGTCGTTGTTTTGAGATCGATTTTCATTACGAATTAAAAAAGAAAAAAAACTTTCATAGAGAGCACGCAACTTATCAAAATATTCATCATCAAATGCCATTGATATTAATTGATAACTTGTACTTTGGCACGATAGACAGTAGACACATTTCAAAAATGTCTACGTGCTCGCGAAAAAAAACACACACACTGCGAGAAGGAGATGATTGTAAGCTCTCACTTTTGATCATTATGAATCGATTAGCTTTGTTACCGCATTGAAAGTAGCAAAATACGCTAAATCATCAAAAACAAAACCGCACATATTTTCATTGCGCACATCCAAATGCTTTTCATTTGAAAATTTATCACATTCATACAAATGTGTTGTACGTACAGCGCGCCAAACATGGTTCGGCCGACGTTGAAGAAATAAGAAGAAGAAGAAGCAGAAGAGGTAGATCGAATCGAAATAGTTACAGTTCCTGCTGGTTCATGGGCTGTTTAACATATTTTGACATCTCATCAAACATCGTGTATGATTTTCATATGTATTGAATGGTTTGATGCGTGTTCACTATTTTAAACCTAATTCAATTGAAAACGGTTTCTTTGTAAATGCAGTCAATCGAATATGTACAAATCAAATTAAAAGTACATGCGAATTACAAATATAAGTAAATTAAAACAAGCCACAACTCAGATGTAGAAAATAAAATAGCCGCAACATTTACACATTTACTGCTATTACATTTTTTTGCAAATTGTTTTCGATTCAAAGCACGTAAAATTGAAAAATCGTCATCGTCTGACCTTTAAATTAGAAGTGTGTTTTGATATTCTCTCGAATCGATTCGATTTGCCCAATTTTTCCATTCTGTCGCAACTTTTTTTAACCTCTCTCTCTCTCTATTTTTGTTTTTCTTCTCTTTAACGGCAATCGGATCATCGGGTAGCCACCGCAATCATTTGAAATTTAAGTCATCTATTCAATTTCGATTTTTCGGTTTATTGAGCAATTTAAAAGAGAACAACGCAAAAAAGAATTGATTGAATGAATGATTTGATTATTTTTTTTCGCATGGAATTAATTGTGTCACATTTTTCTGTCTGTCTTTCTTTCCATTCAGTTGCGATTTAATGGTTGCTAATATTCATGAAATTAATTAGACAATTGCAAATTAATCCGCAAAACCAAATGCCGAAAGCGAAACAAGAGAGTGTAGAGAATGATTTAACGACTCGGCCAAGATTAAGATTTTCATTTCTTTTTGCATTTTTTTCGCTAGTTCTTTTTTTCTCACTTTGGTTTAATTTTTCGGCATTTCGTCTGCAAACGAAAAACCATAAAAAATAGAAATTGTAATGAATTGTGTGCGGCTGTTATTGCAAAAGGAGGTGTGGTTTACTTTCTGCATTCATGATTGCCAAAAAAAAAATGATCTGTGCTAAAAATGTGATACTTTTTTTGCAAAAGGTATACGACAACAATGAACGAGAAACGAGATGACATTTCATTTTCTTTCTTTCATTTGCGCGAAGCGCACTCACAGCGCAATGATTTTTTGATAATGACGTTTTGTGAGAGTGTGATCTAATCATTTCGGAGAATGTTCACATTTTTTTTTCCTATTGTCTATCTATATTTCTGTGGCTCACCATTTCATTGGCCATTTCTAAAGAGAAACGTAAATATAATAATTCAAAGAAAGAAAAAAAACCATTGAGTAACCATTGTTGAATCCAGTCCATTGAAGCGACAGCATACGGAAGATAATGCTTTTTTTTCTTGATTTTCGGCTGCTCATTTTTGCAGGTATCGAAATTAGAAAACGGTGCTTGATTTGTACGACATTTTTAAGGAAATATGATTAATTCAACTTGTGTGCAGTGTAATGACCCTCGTTAGACGAAAAACACACACACATAGAAAGAGCGAATAGAGAGAAAATGATTGTGTGGATTTAAAAAACAATGGAAATGAGTGTATGATGTATTTGCTGAAAATTGCCGTAAAAAACAGGAAATCTTCATGCGAGCACTGCTTTTGTCAGTTGATTCTATTGAAATTGGGTGCCCAATTTTACACAAGTACGTTTATTATTTTCGCCACACATTTTCACCGAGTTCATTTCAATGGAACAATCAGTCAATGTGTTCGCATTAAAAGTCAGAACTTAAAATTAATAGTCCATTGTTAAGTTCTTCACATATTTTCGGTGCGTTTATCCGCGTGTGTTTTTTTTTCGTCGAAAAATTCTTCTTCTGCACACCATAGAATTGGTTTCGTATAAAATAAAAAACCATCTGAATTAACAAAACACACATCCACCAAATAAGAACTACAATGCCGATCTTGAAATTTTTGCCTCTTTTTGTTTCGTTTGGCTGAAGAGAGAGAGAGAGAGAGAGAGAGAGAGAGAGAGAGAGAGAGAGAGA
>NW_022197768.1:297095-381181 GCF_009176525.2 Contarinia nasturtii
AGAGAGAGAGAGAGAGAGAGAGAGAGAGAGAGAGAGAGAGAGAGAGACCATCAACAGTTTAATGTTAAATGAGCGCGATTTATAACATTTTTTTCTTCTTCAGCCAAAAGATACACGCAAAGAATTATTAGAACGTTAGATATTTCGTATTTACTTAGAATCTAATCAAGTAAAAGAACCAAGTGACATATGGTCACGATCATTGTGTGGATCGATTTCTCGCCAAAATGGAACATGACAATAAATTTCAGTTTGAGTTCAGGTGCCTATTAGAAATGACCAAATATAGAAATGATGGCGTGTCGGGTCGATAAACTACTATTTGCTTTCTTTGAAAAAAAGAGAAGAAAAAAAAACTTCAGCAACACGAACGAATTCGAAAATGAAGAGATAAAAACAAAGTTTGATAGCGGATTTTTAGAGCTCATGTTGTTCTGATGATCGTTGGTGGATCGATTTCGCGATAAACGGAATACGCGAAACAGTATGATGTTAATTCCTACGTCTTTTGCTGATATATAACACACCTATTATGGCAATCAATTTTCATCGCACATTTTATTATACATATATCTTCAATACCACGAGTATGTTGTCAAATAGCTCGTGTTTTAATTATAGCATTGCTTTTACGGAACATATTTCGCGATTTCGGCAAATACAGTTTTTTTCAAAACATTTACGCTAATAGTGGTGTGTGCCTCTCTCTGTTTTTTTTTTTTGTTGTAAAAAGTAGACAAGTTAATGTTATATGTGTCATTGGGCATTCCGCATATAGGTGCAAATGAGATAATTTTTTTTACTTCTTCGATTTTTACGCGAAACGGAAATTCAATATACATTCCCCATCTGACCGAAGACGATGACACGACTTTAACGTAATCGACCGCATTATCATGCTCGTTATATGCATCGAATCAACATACCGATTTACACAATCATTTAAAGTAATATGTACGCGCGCATGGCGCGTTATACATATATATATATTTTGTGAATTTCTAGATTTGTACCAGAAAACCTGAATAAAATATACAAAATCGATTGGTCGTCGATTGTATGTGTTGTGGTAAAATACGTTTTTAAATGTTCAATGTTTTGGCATTGAAACTTATTCGAATGTTAACCAAACACCATTCTATATGAAACAAACAAAAAATAAATAACACAGAAATATATAGTTTCATGTGCATTCGTCGAAGCTCTAGATGTAAGTTTAAAAAAAAGACTATTGCATGTAATTCGTTGTTGTTTTTTTGCTGTTTAGACGCAAAATAGTTTCAAATCAAAAGTTGCGCATGCAATTTCATCGCCGATTGAAAATAGCGTCGGAAACAAAACAAAATGAAAAAAAAAATGTATTATCATCATCGTGGCGAAATAGAATTTCTACTCGAACATTTATAAGAAACAACGAAACCAAAGAAGAAGAAAAAAAAATTGAAGGCATTATGCATTCATCGCAAAAACCCACTTGTTAGGTGATGCAGAACACAAACGTCGATGTGAGTAGTTCATTCATATGATGTAAATTTGAGAGTCGCGCTTTGAATAACGCTGATTAGTCAAATGGAAGAAATGTAATATGCATTTTTACGAGCGAAAATATTCTCACTCGCCATCGATCTTTCAGTGCGCGAATGTAATGTTGCGCCACATTTTTGCCATTGCCTTACTTGTTTTCATTTTTTATAGCAATTTCATGTTTATTCCTTGTCCGTCTACTATCCCGTTCTGGGAACACCGTACATAATACTTCTTTTTTTAATACATATATTCTGATTATATGAATCTGGCAACGGCCGGCATTGGTAACACCATTTTGCAGAATAGATATTTCATTTAGATTGATTACAAGTTAATAGGGTCAATATCAAGTCGAGTCTACTAACAACTTTCGTTGCATCAAAAAGTCTAATTTTGTTTGTCGCATCACAGATGTTTATTCGCAAACATATTGCGAATAATTTTAATTTTTTTTTTTAAAGTTGATGATTTTTTAAAAAAAAAGTTGACTTATATGATTTTTATTCGTTTGGTTTCATTATAGGAATGTCAAAATTTATTGGAGGAGAATCGACGTTTGGTCAACAGAAATGGGTCAAGCGAGATACACGGCCAAGAGACAATGATGCCAACCACAAATGGCACTGTAGAAGAAGCCGTTCTTCAGACACAAATCGAAACATTACAATGGCAATTGACTCAGGTACGTATATTATACACACTGACATATACACGCTCGCGCGCACCAATTAACGGATCAAATTAAAAGCATTTAAAAGTGGAAAACAGACAACCAGACAACTTATGATGCGTAAAAATACAACTTACGAAATATGATGATTTCTTGTGTCGTTTTCGCTGTGTTGAATTGCATCGCTATCTGATTCGTTTTCAACTTGATTAGAGCAAATTTTAATGTAAATTCTTCGCCGTTTTTTTATTCTATTTTATCGTTTGCTAATGATTTTCTTGTTTCTCTCTCTGTGTGTCTGTCTTTTTTGTTGTGTTTGTGTAGGTCGAATCCAGTCGCCAAATGTATCATGCACTGATGGAAGAGGTGGTACGATTTTTAGAGCGATGCTATCAAAGTATTGAATCCATGCAAAAGAACAACAAAATTGCACGGTCTCGTAGCATCAACCACATGTTTATCGAACAGTCGACCCAGCCGGCAACAAAAAATGAACATCGCACCAGCGACATTGGATCTCTGCGAAGCAACCTCAATATCGCTTCCGATAAAACCGGTGCAAATGCATCAACGGAAAAAGATCAACTGAACGAATCATTTGCCTCATCCATTACAACAACAACAGCCAATAGCACCGATTCGTACAACAATTTTACAGATTTTACGTGGTAAGTTTTTGTGGTGATCGGTTCGGATTTATTATTATTATTGTTTGGTTGTTGTTTCAAATTGAAATCGTGTCGTTTTATTATTAACGTTTTCTATATATTTTACAATATCTCATTCTCTTTTATTTTCGTTATTGCTTAGGCGCCGGTCTCCAAAGAAATCACCACAAAAAGGTTTGAATGATGATGATGCTGAAAAGTTATCCCAGGAAGCGTTTCGCCTCTATCGTACGGCTCAAAATTTACTGAATCTCAAAGAACCGATTCTGAGTGAGTCGAAAACGTCGTTACAGTCATTTCATCGAAATTCATTGTCCGATCTTAAATCGAGTGGGATTCAATCATATACGGGGCCAACATCGTTGCAACGTAAATTAAAATCACGTGAAAGCCATAATTCGTATCATAGTAATAGCACCAGTGATGGATCTGTACATTCAAATTCATCGATTCGCACCGAAACCGATGAGGAAATTCAACTTGATGGTGGCATTGGTGGCGGTAATGTTGCCCACAACAATGGCCTGCCAGTGCTAAACGGTAGTGGTGGTAATCGACGTTCGAATGCAATCAATCCAGATAAATACAGTCCAGCAACTGAAATGGAAGCCATGGCATTGAACAAAGATCGCATCAAATCGGTGGCCAGCAGTTCGGCCGACGATGAAAGTGGTTTCAGTTCAATGAATTCATTTCATCATGAACCGAATCCAACGTCATTATTGCCGCCGCTAGCACTAAACTCAACAATGCTATCGAATCAAATATCATTGGAAGACGATAAACCTGAACATCATGATTTACCAAAATCAAATGAAATGCTCAATGGCAATGCATTCAATGTGATTCACACCGATATGAAATCTCTACCGCCAATTCTTCATAAGAGATTCGATTCAGCACCACCAATTCCACCAAAAAAGAAGCTCACCACATTCAATTCATTGAAAAATGAAAACAGCCCCGATAAAGCGACCGGTATACACGTACTTTGGGTGTAACACGATCGCGATTTTTCTTTCCGAATTTTTCTACCAATCCACATTCGTATCGTGTAATTTTTTATTTTTATTTTAGTTTAAAGACATTTAAAAAAAAAAAAATCTTATGAAACAATCCATTTGATAAAATTTGAAGATCCATTCAACAAAAACAAAAAAAATATATTTTTAGTGATATTTCTTTCTTTCTTTTAGTTCTGATTCAAAGTTCAATTTGTGAATTACAAATGCAAATGTGTAGGGACTTTAATTATTCAAAACTGTAGCCAAAAAAGTTAAAAATTTCATTACAGTTATTCATATCCAAATGACAATTAGAAATGTGCAGAAACTTTTATTTAAAATGATTATTTTGTTAGAGATACAAATAGTTTTAAAAGCTGTTAAGTGAATTTAGCAACAAAAAATAATAATAATATTAATAAAATGGCCCAAAAACAAGAAAGCACACAAAAACCAATAAATATTTAAATGTAAACCGCTTTTTGATATCATGTGGGCGGGCTCCACTTAAAAGCTTATTTCTAATTTGTAGTGAATGTATTGTTGCCGAGACGGGTAAGTTTCACTTGGTAATCTCCATCGATGAAGCTTTTCGCAAAGTATTTGTTTTTTCTCTTCGTCTCGTTTTTAAATTGCTTTTCACTATTCCTGTATATTCATCCGGTTCGAGAGAAAAAAAATGTCCGCACCGCAAAAGATTCCAATGCACGAAACGTTTCTACTCGCATTGAATGGCGTTCAGCAACAAATTTGATGAAACAATTTAAAAGAAGCGAATACAAAACATTGACTTGAGTATATTGTTTGGTCGGTTTTTCAATTAAATTCATTTAAAATTGATGGCAAAGCTACAAAAAGAGATAGAGCCGAACCGAAAAAAAAGAAAAGACGAATAAGACGCAGAGGGTCGCAATAAAATGCATGCACGCAAATTGGAACCGTATCTATGTTTTCGTATGAATGTTATTTGTTGTTGTCATTCGCGGGGAATATGCTTTCTGCGCTTGTGTTGTTACATTTACAAGATGCCATCAGTTGGATGGTAATGATGACGTTAGTGGTGTATGGTACGGTTTTGTTGCCGTTTGTCCAATTTTCCAAACAAAACAAAATAAACAATCACATGTATACGTACAGCAGCATACATACACGACATAATATTTACATCGATATTTTAGCATATGAGATGCATGCTTACAAGCGAAAATTTCAAGAAGTTTCCAACTATTGTGAAAAATGAAACTAACAACAACGATACACAAAAGAGACACAGTACCAATATCGGAAATGGATGACTTCGTATGTGTATGTGTAAATAGAGAAAATCTAAAGAAGAAAAAAATACGACTTTTTTTTAACCCCCGAAAAGGAAGTTATAACTGAGAGTCGTATTGCCGCAACGTCCATAAGGAAAACCCATACATTCGCTGACATACAAATACAATCACATTCTTAACCACCCACATACAATATCATCCATATCGCAGCGGTGTAAGCTCTCTGCAGAAAATTGTATACAAACATACCGACCCAGACACATACACAGATCTTTCGCTAAAAAAGCTCTCCGAAACTAGCGCAATACACACAGAAACAAAATACAATATCACAAAAGAAAAACAACAAATTCAAAGTTCTATATTTTCGGTGAAACGGTGTGGCTAAATAACAACACGAAAATGTTGAAAAATCCATTTGATACCATTTATGTTGTGTGTTGTTGTCTCTTCTATTCTTGTACAGAAAGTGTATAAATATTTTAGAATAATTCGTTACAAAAAGAAAAGTTTTTATTGTTATTTATATTTAAAAGAAAACAACAATTGAATTCATTAAAATAAAATAAAAAATAAAGAAAAAGAATAATACTAATTAAATAAATACTAGTTTAAAGAAGAAAAAGAAGAAGATTATAAGTGGCAAAGATTAACACCCAATACAAAAAGCAAAAGATCGAATTGAAGAGAGAAACAGTGTTTACATTCGGAAAATGTGAGTGTCATCAATAGAGAGAAGAGGCATTAGTCGGAATAATTTTTGAATGACAATCGGTTGACAACAATCAACGATTCGATTTCATATTCGATTATTGTTTATGGAAAAATCAATTGAATTCAACAACAGTTCATTATACCAGCGATGAAATGCATATTCGTTGTCTATTTTGGTGGAAGAATTTACCAAATCTCTCATTAATTATCTCTAATTTAGCTAAATAAATGAGTTTAGTGATAAAAGTTACAAGTTTTGCCATGTTGTTGAATTCTCTTGTTTTTTTTTTTATTTAATTTTGCGTTTGTTAAATTGGTGTTGTTGACGTGGAATTTGGCTGCATTTTAATTTGACGCTTGAAAACCAAATGATGAAGTTAAAAAAAATGAATAAATTAAATGGACACTAGGAGAACAAAGATCCAGTGTGCGATCTAATAAATAAAAACCGAAGAAAAACGGAATGACAGTAATAATAAAAAAAAGAGAAACAGTTGAAAGTCAACCAACTATAAATATCACACACACCTACGAAAAGACATTTCTTAACATCGTCTAACGATTTTTCACAAGTATCCCGCAAACAGCGACGAATTTATTCGCATTGTTTGCATTTTCCGATTACTGCATAGCTCTTCTCTTCTCTTGTCACCGTTATCGTCGTCGTCGTCGTCGTCGTCATTTTTGTTTTCATCATATGTATACTATAGTCGCAATCAGTGGATATCGTTCAGAGAGCCATTTATGTGTGTCTGTATGTCGAAAGCAGTCAGAATCAAAGTACAGATTTCTACGCTTTTTCCCTACTTTATTCTTCACAGAAAATGTTTGTATTTCCGCGTTTCTATTCGTTTTTCTCTGTTTGCTTTCGACTGTCGATACATTTGCGATAGAAACCAATCACAATTCGGACACTGATTTGTTGATTGCTGGCCGTAAATGCACAATTCACACACAAACAATGTGTGCCATCGCATCGTAAATTAACATTTCGAACATGTCCACAACTAAACAATATATTCATATTAAATACAGCTACATTAATGTAATGATAATTTCGAACAACAGACGATTGGATATACACATTTACACATTACCTATGGCTCCTCATATAGCTGTTTCCAATTTTTTTTTCACCCATGTCACTGCATGAAAATGTGTATTTTTTGTGTGCGCCATTTATTGCATGAAATAATAATCGATTTTCACCGATTCAAAGTTCAGCACATACAAAAAAAAGGGAAGAAGAACAGAATCCCATGAGTGCCAAAGTTAATATTCAAATGCAATATTTTATTCAGAATTTGGTATAATATGAAGCGAAGAGCATAGATATGTTAGCATTTTTTTCAATACATATATAATGGTGATATGTATAGATTTATGATTTCGGTGTATGACCGTTCATAAGAAAATTAGTTCGGTTATTATTTAGTATATCAATTTTTTCTCCGACGGACAAAAATCCATTTGAAAGAATCGTAACGAAATTGTAGTGGTACCTTCAATACACGGTAATTACTGCAATAATCTCTAAGTCGCATTGTACACCATCCCTTAGTTGTTTGAGCCGGGTAAAAAGTTTCTTGGGGCCTGTGCATATTTCCAGTTGTCACAATATCCATATCGTATTTCATACACTTGTACATCGTTGCACAAAGTTGTATGTTCGATGTGTTCTCAATATAAAAAGTGGTGAACATTGCAAAAAAAAACCACAAGAAAACGAATGTAACAGCAGCAGTGGCGGCCGCAATAACAACGAAATGAAGACAAATAAAAACGTGCGTCGAACATACTATAGAGAAAATGGATAGAAAATAAAAACTGGGGAAGTAAATATGGCTGTGGCGAAATATAGATAGTTGCAATCATTGCAAATGTTTTAGTATGTGTTCACATTGACAAGATCGACAAAGAAAATATGCGTTTTTTCTCTTCTTCTTCTTTTTCTTCATTTTCTGCTTGGTTTTTTTACTTACAAAAACCCACTTCCATTTCAAAATGAACTTTGTTACTCTATTTTCTTTGAGTCAAATACGCCGAATAGATTCGCACATGACGATGATTTGCAAGCATTACAGTTTTAACAATCTATTGCAAACTAAATCGATTTTCCATTTATATGCCCTCTGTGCCGTGCCGTGCCGTACTATGTGTTCCATCTCACTTGAAACCTCTTAATATTTTGCATTTTATATACATACACACTCGATTCCATTCGTCTGACTGTAGTTGGTTAATGGGGTGCACAATTTTATTCTTTTTTTTCTGTATATAAATGTATTGTAACACTATAGCCCCATGAATGTAGTGGTCTTTTGGCGGTGGCTGACGTCTTCTATCAATTCATTTCGTAGGCAATGGCATTCATAAGACAAATAGAGAAAAAGTGATACGTTGAAAAAAATGAGAGAAAAACAAATGGTGGAACATGAACAAAAATATTATTGTCGCGGAAATTAAATTAAACGAGTTTTAGGATTTTATAGTTTTCTTTCTGATTTAGTTTATCATTCTGCATCTTTCGTTCACTCATTCGGCAGCTGTTGAATTTATGCGCGCATGTTCCTTTGATTTACACACTTTTTTTTCATTTTTTTCATCTCGCACGTTTCAAACGCATATTGCTCATAAAATATTATTATCGGTGCATTACAATTTAATTGAAATAGAATTTGGTCAATATTCACATGGAAAATCGTGTTTGAAATTTTAGCACAATACTAACGAGCAATGTATTTACATGTGATAATGAGAAATGTCAGCTGAATAAGAAAACAAACACAACGAAATAAAAAGTAAATTAACAATGAAACTATGGATTCCAATATATAACCGGCCTTAATTTAAATGGCTTCAACTGCAAGACAATGCCTTCCAAGTACATAGTGTACACATTGCACAGAGAAATACAGAGAGAGATAGAAAGCTCAAATTAGCTGACAAGTGATAACGAAGAAAAATTGTAATCAAAAACTGTATACAACATCTTAAATTGCAGTTTATTCAATGGATAAAATATCAACATTAATATCAAGTTCATAATAAGTGAATGAAATTTTCGGGACAATCACATGACACTAATCGACTTGAATTTCATTTTGCCAGATCTCGTTTTAATCATTAATTGTGTGTGTATATGTGTGTGTCTTTTTTCATTCGCTTTGACTCAGTCGAATCCTATTCACATTTCAGATATTAAAAGATTTTGTGCGTCAATATCATTTAGTCTTCAAAAATATACGTAAAAATTATAGAATTCATTGCAGACAGCGTGCATTCATATGAATATATCAAAGACGAAAGAATCACATGAATTATGGGCTGGTGTTATGTATTTTTTTAATTTTCTTCGTGTGTGACAGTTGTACCGATTCTATTGAAACACTTAACGTGTTCGGCTATTTCAGTTTTTGTCGATGAACACTAACAATAAAAGGCAATAGACGAATACAACAAATTCAAATATTTATTGCTTCAGCGATGCTGTACAATGAGAACCAACGTTCAATGTTCTGAGTTGATTTTCGCTTGTTTGTTTGTGTACAGAGATGCGGTGTATTTAGCTCATAATTTTATTCATTCGGATGTGAATAAACAAGATGAATTTCATTCATTAGCTGAAAAGACTGATATGTTACACAGTGAGCAAGTGTAAAGCGAACAACGCGAGTGGTAAACGAATAAAAAAAAATTGACGGAAAAAACCAGAAGCAATTTTACAACGAGAAAAGTATACAAAAAGTGATAGAGTCGGTGAGGTGGGGGGATGCAAAGAGAAAGAGAGCAAAAAACAACAGAACACACATTAAATTGTGTGCACATGAGGCATAAAAATAATAAAAGATCAGATGAGCAAAGCAACATTCATTTTGCTCCTGTTGGTTCGCATCCAAAAATAATTGAAAAAAAAAAAAAAAACAAAAATAAATGTGGCTCAAATGAAATGTTTAAAGCATATAGTTATCACTGAAAATTCAATATGCAAATAAAATTAGCTTCATTCGAATATGAAATCGAATTCGTTATCATGATTTGATACAATTTTACTGACAAATGAGCTAAACTATTATAATTCGTATCTCGAATCGAAACGTTTCACATATTGAAATCCGGCACAATTTAAATATGTTGCTGTTGCGCGCGTCATCTTATTTTTATTTTGTTGCTTTTCTTCATCTCTACTCATTTGAACAACCGAAAATCAAAAATTTATCTTCTCATTTATTTTCTATCGCATTAAATCCGTTTGATCGATTTGACCGTGCAAATGTAAATGTGTAATAAAATATAAAATAAATACAGAGCCCAGCCGATGATGAAACACTGATCGAATACAATATAACCACTTCGTTACTCGATCAAAAATGATCATGGCGAGAGTAAACTGTATTCAAAAATTTATATATAAACACCAATGAACCCATTCTCATAAATATCGTTGAATTTCAGTATACGTTACAATTATTGTTGTTAGACTCAAACCAACACATATATCGTTGAATCGTTTATTGCGCCTGGCGTTATCATCATAAATTCGTCTTTACTCTTTCACTCTTGCATTCGTATTCTCTTATCCACACATACACACACACACACGCGTCCCAGCCAAAACGCCAATAATTTGTGTCCGTAGTACGAAGAATAAATTGAGAAAAACAATGAACGAAACTAAGTGAGCGAGACTGTGTGTGCGTGTGTGTGTAAGATTAGATAGTAATAATACACTCGCGACCAACAACATGTAGTCGAATCCGGCATTCATGTGACATGCGGTGTATGCACAAGTATTTTGACGATGTTGTTAAAGGCAGCATTGGCACATGATTTCATGTGCGAAAAAAAAACTATTTCGCTTTAAAACAAGAAGATTATCTTGCACTGAAAGACACCCATCATTATCTGGCTATAAGTTATATTGCAGAGCAACCATTAAACAAAAATTAAATCGCCACCAAATCCAAATTCGAATGCTTTTTCGCACCAAAATCGTTTTTATTTCCATTTTAAATGTTGCCAAATGCAATTGGTCAAAAAATGATTTAAATTGTAAAGTTCTCTCTCTGTCCTCCGTATACCCATTAGAAATGATTCGAAGAGTGAGAATAGTCGACTATTTTGGTACAAAATGACACAAACCTTTTGTATATACACGATTCAACAACTCAATAGCTTTTAAAACGCGCTTCGTTTCAATGGAAATTATTTTCAAAAAACACTTTACCATTTCGTGCATGCAAAAAATACACGATACACTTGTTAAAAAAAACATAGAGAAAATTGGTTCTTTTTTTTCGTCAATGTATTCATTTCTCTTGCCATGTCACATATCATGTTCATTTTAAATTTATGATGGCGAATATTATGAACTCGTTCGACAAATTTGTGAATTTAAATGTGTTTCTTTTCCGCACAAAAACGTGTACATGTTACGGTATATGGTCAAAATCTTGAATCGATAATATGCAAAAATCTCTTGACGCTATAGCATTTTGCGCTGTGACGACATTATCATTTTTTACAATGAGTAGCAAGTCACAAAGTTTATCGCAGATAAACCAAGATAATAAATGATTTGAATCAATGAGATTGACTAGATTTGTTGAAGACACAGTTTTTCGTCGTTCGTACAGTTGTTTTTGAGCGCAGTTGAATGTAATATGTTTGTCTTTCGAATGGATTGCATGCTTGTGGATGTTTTTTATTTTTCATGAGAGAACGAGAGAGAGAAAGAGAGAGAGCATACAAAACGAAATAAGAAAAATGTTTCATGTATCTATTAATGAATTGAATGATATAAAAGTATGCATGCGGCAATTTGTCGTTCATATCATCTGTGTATATACAAGCACATGACATGTCGATTGATACACACATTGTTGAATTCAAAGACATGAGCATGAGCGTACACATTCGAACTGCATACACACAAATAAATTTTTATTTTGAAATTAAACGAAGACTTTCCACACAGAGTCATGTGAATGAAAGACGTTTTGAATACTCTGTGATATATTCGGTTTGCCTTTAGGTGATATTTTTTTTTATTTCATTGTAATTGTTTTATTAATATTTTTCTAACATTCATGAAACAACCAGTACTATCAGTCATTCTAAAATAGATTAGAAAGAGCTTGACTGCTGTGAATAGAGAGCGCGCACATACATAGATCTGAAATGTACATTTGTATCAAAATAGAAACAAAAAAAATATCATACAAATATGCATGTGTACGGACAACGAAGTGCGCACACAGATTTAAACGGTCACATGAAGTAATAGAATAAAATGAATGAACGATAGAGAGAAAAGTCCAACTCACACACACTCAGATAAATTCCAAATTCGCCGCATTCGCACCGTAAATATTCATCTGTTTGAAAAGTTCAATATGTATCTCTATTCAAATGAAATTAAGCCGAAAACGAATGAACGAAAGCAACAACAAGCGAAAAATATAGAGAAACGTTGTGTACATTTGTCGATTTTCGTCAGTGTGCTTTTGTTTTTATTCATCTCTTTTGCGCTGCTCTGTCATTCACGTTCTTGCTCTGTCTTTCCTAACTTAATATTTTTTCGGTCGTTGTTGTCGTCATATTATTTCTGTGTGTTTTTTTTTCTCGTGTGGCTTGTAAAGCATTTTTCTTTAATTCATCATAGTCAATAGTGTGTTCTATGCATGTATATATATTCATTTTTAGCATATGTATCGAGAAACGAGCGCAAGGGCCAATGCGATTCGCGCGCGCTACCACACAGTATAATACACAATCGGCCAGTGTGTGTATGTGCGCGCGCGTCAAGTCATTTTCGTGTATATGCTCTCTCAGCATTAGTGTTCTTTTTATATCACGTCTCATACGTATCGCCAGTTATAATTCGGTTTTCTGTGTTTCAAGAACTCTACATAGTACACATTACGGTGTGTACTGAATGTACTAAAATCTTCTCCGTGTATATATACATAGTCCGAAGCAGTGTTTCGCTTCTTTACTGTTTTCATTTTCATTTATTATTCATTTCGTCGTCTCTTTTTTTTATAACTTTAACTGCTTGGAAAAGTTGAAAAATTTCGATTCGTTTGTTACATATATATATATTCATTTTTATAGACTTCGTTTAATGTGTATTTTTCGTGCATAAAAAAATCCCACATAATATTCTGGTGGTTGATCTACTCTGTTCACGATAAAGGACACGAATGCTCAATAACAAAACGATCATACAGTGAAATTGTGCGAGGATCGAGAGAAGCAGCAGAAAGAGAACGAGTGTAAGGGTGTAAAAGAGACAGAGACAGGGATATAGTGGAAAAAACCACATGTGATACAACTGCCACTTGATCGGCGAGATCGCATTTGGCACACAAACGTGAAATCGCGGTGCTTATTGTTTTTGATTGGTTATCACAAACGAAGCGAGAGAAAAACGTTAGTTCTGTTCCTCCGTGCATCGGATTGATACGAGATTTAAACGGAAACCGAAGACATTTCTCAAAGCGTTTTCATCATTTTGATTGACATTTGAACTGCCATTACTGACCGATCGGCCAAAAGAATAACTTTTTTTTGTCTTTTATTAATTCAATTTTAAAACACGAACACAACACCAATACACCAAATTAGTCAATTCAATCGAACAGTGCTATAGACTCAGTCACCCAAAAAGTGATTGCAACGAGATCGAAACAATTGATCATAGTTTGTTTGTTGTTTTTTTTTGTTTGTTTGTTTCTATCTCTTTATGCATATCAAGTGATTCCGTGTGATGATCAAAGAGGGTGAACAGATAATTCAGTGTATCGACTACATCGCAACACTTCAATGACCCGCACACAGTTTTTGGACAACGAAACGGAACATCACCAGTATCGTTAGCCAACCTGTTAACCATTCAAAGGGCAAAATAGTACATCAATTGAACACCACTTCAAATCATCGGCATCACTGTCATCATACACTACACTACTAAAGCAATAGAACGTACATTTGCGTGCAATTTAAATACAAACTCAATAATATCAAATCTCAATTAGCAAAATTTACGACGCTCATCGCCTATTGTAATAATTGGCCAAACAACAATGCATCTGCATCCAGAGGGAATGTGATTTTCGAAGTCAAACACAATAAAAACCAGAGCAACAACACTTAGAAAATTGAAACCATTCATTCATTTTCTTCGTATGCCTATTTGGGCCTTATTTAAATGAATAAACATAAATTTAAAACAAAACAAAGACAAACCAAAATAAGTTAATGCAATGGATAAGCAATAGTAAATATCAAAAAAAAAAATATTCAGTTATTTTCAGTTGATTTTTTTTTCGTTTCGTTGAATATACACCTATATCTATCTTATAAATCGTTGAGAAGTGAATGCGAATAAGTAATTTTTAAATCGAAATTATTTTATGATCCAAAAAGGAAGAAAAATAGATCTTGTTGTGGAAAAAAAAGTGCATCGAAAAGAGAAAATAAAAACAAATTGGACCTACCGTCGAAAAGAAAACGCGCCAAAAAAAAAATATATAGCAATTGTATTCAATTGATTTGATCAACGTTTTGTGATTGTTTGTTACTCGTTATTTTTCACTCAACGAAGAGAAACAGAGAGGCAGAGAAAAAAGACTTGGGAATTATGATTTTACATGAGTACATGCCAATGATTTACAGTGAGTTGAGATCGCGATCGGTTTATGGTCATTGAGCCAAAGTGAGAACGTGTACGATTCATTTTAGTTTATTTTTTATTTTAGTTTTTTCAAAATTTAAACAAAAACAAACAATGTTCGAATAATTCAGATGAATCAACGTCATAATTTAAATATCAAGTGAACAATCCACAGAAGAAAAACCTAATTTTAACAAATTTCGAAAGTGTTCTTAAATTAATCTTTAAATTCACTCAATACACAAATCAAGTTTGCAATTTTCATCACATATTGTTAAAGAAGAAGAAGAATTGAGGATAGAAGCAAATAAAAAAAACTCTATCTCCAATGATTTGATAACGGAGAGAGTGCAAAGTATAAACAAAACGATATTTCTAATTAATCAAGTGTGTAGCATTTGAAGGACAAAACAAGAACTGGCCATTCAAACGGCGCATATATCTGCTATACTTTCAGTAAATCGAATCAGTTGAAAATTCGGGAAAAAGAATTCTTTCTAAAATACAACACGCCAATTGATAATAACAATAACAACAACATCATCATCATCATCAACAACAACAACAAGAGTACAAAACGTGTGCGTGAGTGAGTGTGAATGCAAGACTTTTCAATAATGAGTGACAGAGAACGATCATCGCCGACTCTAATCGAATCTGGATTAAAAAACTTAATTGGAGGCCGTGACAGCAATTATCCATTGATCAGCGGTATAAATGGTAAGTACCAAGAAAGTGTGCATTTAATTTCTAAACTACTAATCAATAGTTCTGTATATCTTGGAATTCGATCGAGTTTTGGTTTCATTTATTTTTCGATATCGTTTCCACGCAATTTTCGATCTCAATCAAAATTAAAATCGACAATCAATTTGATATCAAATGAAGGTACAACACTTAAAATATAAAGTAAGATGCTGTTGCCGCGAGCCTTTTCTTCACGTGAATAAAAATTAATAGTGATAATCATTTAGCAGCGTTTCGATTTTAAAATGGGGCCGTCGTTTTATCTCTCTTCTGTATATTGACAACGAAAATTTTTTTGGCTACTTGTGATCCGAACGAATAAAAAGCAAACAAATAGATTAGATGTCTTGAAGCGCCATACAAGTCTTCTTTTTCTTTCTTCTACTATATACATGTGATCACTGATGTTACGCACATTTTTTATTTGAAGGAAAATTTTCAATGCGCAATAGCATTGTGTGTACTCTTTTTTTTTTCATTTGACACTGATTCCTCTCAATCATAAAATGGAAATATTTTATTTTTGATCATTCAACAGTTTACAATCACCGAGAATTAGTAATATGATGTAGTAACTTTGATCGACAACCAAATGGTTTTGTTATCGTTGTGTTTATTGGTCATTTCATATATGATCGTGAATGAGCAATGTATGTACAGCAGCAAAGTCATTTTGATTTTATTATTATCAATACATTTTTTACACATTGCGTTGTATGACGTGTGCGTTATTTTAAACGATAAATGTAATGCTCATGCTCACACATTCGGTGGTCATTTCGAAACATCTATTGAATTCGAAAAGAAGAAAAAAAATTAGCACTGCGTTGATTGTAATAAATTGATATTTTTTTTTTCTCTTCATTTTCATTCGGTGTAAGAGATCAATGGCTACGATAGCAAGTTAACGTGAATTGCTATACAACTGGTTAGTTAGTCCAGCACATGATTCCCAATACAAGTATCTTTCCATGGGTGCACACAGAAGAACGCCACAGAAAGTGTGTAATAGCAACAAAAATCGTGTAGCGCTCAAATCAAAACAGTAATTAAGCAGATACGTATAGGAGACTTTAAGTTTCACATATTCGATATGTGAGACACGAGCTTACATATTCTTGATCTAATTTTCAACGATTTTTAAAGTTTGTCATATTTTTCAGCGACATTTTGATCAAATACAACATAACATAATATATATGTAAATTATCATCATCATCATTTGCTCGATTTCATTCAATCAATCGTTAAAAATAATGAATGCATGTCAAAAGCAACATTTTAACGAGTATATTTATTTCGTATTTGCAATTTCACGCTATTACACTGTACAACTAAATACTAAACAACAAAAAGACAGACGCACAAAAATATATATACTTACAGTATCCAAAGTTAGAAGTACATTGATGACTCTCAACTTTGATTGACTTTGACTTGTGAAAAAAGAGTTTGATCTCTGACGAGTAATGTATTCGATGGCAACAGAAATATGAAATATTTTTGAACATTAAAACAAAGGTAGGAAAGAGACGAAAAAAGCATATTTTTTTTCTTTCTGGTCGGCGAATGGTTTCAATTTCAGCTTACCACAGAATAAGAAGACGAAAAAAAAGAACAGTTCGACAAAAGCAAAACACATGCATTTGAAAATGATCGTTGCCCATCAAAGAATTTCTGAAAATAGATTCGGGGTATTTGTTGATGCTCTTCTGTAAAGTGATCACCAATATATTATCAATTGTTCGTCCGACAAATTTCAAGGAGATCTTCTATCTCTTTCAATGAATTGTAAAAAAAAGAAACGGCACGCAAATTGATGACATTCTCTCTAATGTTTACATTATATTCAGCATGGTTTTGTATCACCTCTGCACCATTATAAATTGGCGAAAAATTAAAATGGCACCAAACGATAAAGAAAACAAAACATTCAATAGAGAAAACAATAAACCATTGAACGAAAAATATAAGCATTTTCTCGTTATTTTCATACAACATTTTTTAGTTGATGACAGCTTTTTTTTCAGTGTCGTCAAAAAAGACATGTGACTTTTTCGATATTTGCTTTGTGTGCGTTCACATGCATGTGATGCTTGACACTCTATATAAAGTGCTTACAAAAAAATATGACAGCACGAACGCGTACATACATACAATCACACGAATCGAATTGAGTAAATGTCATGTAATACTGTGTTGAATGTTAGCACCGCATACGCTACATGGTATATACATGTAAATATACGTTGGATTAAATGATGACGTTTATGTGTAAGTTTGTGTATACATGGTTGAGACGAAACGCGTGTGATTTTGATCGCTTTGATCATGTGTGTATTTTACGGTTTTGGCATTTGTAACTGGTAAATCGTACGTGGTACTATTCGAATATTTTATAGATTGTGCAGTAACGATGGGACCGTACCGAACACCGCGCGCGCGCGCACGCATCGCTTATATTGATTTCAATTTATTTGTATCTCAGTATCCCTTTTGATGCCCGATGCAAATTAATTGCATTCAAAAGAATAGGTTAATGCATGATTATTTCTGTTTATAATTAAGAAATTGAATTGAAATCGGCTTTGTTCGAATGCTCGCATTTGTATAATTGTCACAATCAAAATCAATACATTTCGACACATCAAACCGAACGATTGATTTTTTTTGCCTTTTTTCGCTTCGGTTCGAGTGCACAGCTTTCGGAATGTATACTGATAAAAAAGATGCAAATAGCAAACTCGATGAGATTTCACTTTGGTCAGAACAAAGCCGTCAAAGACCATGCGATCTAAAAATACCGACTGAATATTGACGATTCACCACAAAACTGTAGATATACATAAGATAGAGAAAGAGATAGAAAGAGAGGAAGAGAGAAAACTATGCGCGAATAAAATAATCTGTATATAACGCTTATAAAGAGTGTGTTTTGGCGCGCTGTGGAATTTCGATAGTCAAAGTCAGCCGTTGTCGACCTTCGACGGTAGCACAAAATGTAAATCTTTTGGCGGTGTCTTGTTAAAAATGCTTCCGTCCTACAATCGTTTATAATCAAAACACAATTTTTTTACTCGATATCTCATCGTATCTAATAAAATGTCATTCATTTCGAACTTATCGATTTGATTTCTATTTTAATTCAACAGCTGTGACCTTTTATTTGTAAATAATGTAGTAGAACAGAAAACAATGTCGTCACTATTATTGTCCATCAATTTACATTCATATTGGGAAAACCAACGTCTTTTGAGCAATTGAAGAACAATACCCCTTTGACATTTAATGTTTATGCCATTTTTTTTCTCGTCTTGTTGAATGTCACTTCGAAATTTCGTTGATGAAAAGTCACACATACAAGTTTGTCGTTGTGATGATTATTCCGATTTTCTACTCTTTCCGACTTTTATTCTTGGTTAGTTGGCTCTCGCATCATTTACTCATTTAACCAATTAGGAAAATATCATTTTAAAATGTATGTAATGTTCTTTCTTTATTTTTCCCATCACTAAAAGCAACGACACGTATGTTATTTCATGCATATGTTGATCGATTATCTGAACGACGTGCGCCATGCCGCCTTCATATTCTCCTTGTATTCTCTATAATGTGCACTGCAAATTGTACAGCTTTTCGACTATTGTGTTTTCTTCATTTCAAATTTAAATGTACCAATGAAGTGAACAAAAAAAAAAAGAGAACACCAGCGTAAAATGTTTTTTAGGCCGAACTGACGTTTCAGAATATCGATGGGGCCGAACTGAAAGATAGTAATAGAGCGGGGTTATTTTTAGTTGTGGCGTTGTCGGCCAAACATTGTTGAACACTTCGACAACCAAAAAAAGGAAACGATCCCGAAACGGCGCAAACATTGTGTGTCCATTCGATACTTTCACATTTCTGCCAAAAATTGACCAGCATGAGCAAACAAAAAATAAGATTGACATTACCAAAGGCAGTTGACTTGGCACTAGTGCAATGTACTTTTGATATCTTTAAATTGGTAAAAAAAGAATGTCTTGTTGTTTTTCTTTCATTCGATGAGTCATGGCGGGTGGTAGGCACAAATTGGGTCAACCTCTGAGGGCTCGCTCTCTGCTCACGTATCTATTGATTCGAAAGTAATAAGCTTTATTCTCTCTTTCATTAACCAAACATAATGATACTATCTATTTATCAAATTTATTTAAACAATCATCAAATTTATTTAAATTCGAGAGAAGAAACTGTTGAAATATCGGAATGCACACACCATCTCAAAACAAAAGAAGCGCGCGTGAAAATGTGCATTTATATCAATACATACCGGTACATATGAAAACGATTTTTGATGCTACACACTGTCGCTTGAAAATCACTTGAATGTCATATGAGTTTATGCTGAAAAAGATCAGAGAGAAAAGGCGATAGAAAATTAGAATTAAGAATGAATACGCAGCTGTTTGTTAGAAGAAAAACACGTCAAAAACAAAACACAGAGTTTTTGGTGTTTTTTTTTTCTCATCAAAAAAAAACCACAACTTTTACTCACATTTATGAAAACCGAGTAGGAGAAAAGCAATGAGCAACAAACCGAAGATGTATCC
This sequence comes from Contarinia nasturtii, assembly GCF_009176525.2. NCBI lineage: Eukaryota > Metazoa > Arthropoda > Insecta > Diptera > Cecidomyiidae > Contarinia > Contarinia nasturtii. The sequence continues at coordinate 316,969 of NW_022197768.1, forward strand.
CATAGATGAAAAAGCACAACGATTTTGAGAATTTTCAAATTGTAGGATAGAGGAACATTTTAAACTTTAAAATAACAACGAAATGACGAAAAAGAAGAAACAAAAAGGGAATATTAAAACGTATGCATATGAGATAGAGAGAGAAAGAGACTTTTTCGAGCGTTTCGTTGTCTTATTAGAAAGACTTCAAAACAAAATAAAAAGGTAAGAGGAATCGTAATTTGAATGCGCTTTAAAAAAAAAGAGATAAGACAGCGTTAGGAGCAAACCATATGACTAAAACGACAGTGAAATTTTTTGAACGCTGCATTCTAATGCCGCATCAAATACATGTGTGCATTACAAATGCCATATAAAACGCACACTCGCATCCAATCCTTTATTGGATAGTCATCTCTCTAATGTTCCCAATAAAATTCAATTGAGACGCTTAGTAGATGCTTGTCAGCGTGCTTCTTTTTCTTTGCTGCTAGATTTTCTTCTCTCGCCATCCCTGTTTTGCTCTATGATTCCACTCTATTTTTGTTTCTTTATAGAAAAATAAATGTTCGAACTTGTCATTTCTTGCCACTTATCTCAATTGCGATTGCTTTGTTCACCCCGCAATGCATTGCCGTCAATAAAGCCAAAGTATACATCAGCACATACAATTGCACCGAGTTTATTTCCACGTATAACGTACGTTTCAGTGTATTATATACATAGTGCATGAATGCGACCAAAATTGTAATTGACTTGCGCATAATCTGTGACGTCACACAATTTTCAAACAAATACAGTGAAACAATTTTTTTTCAATCAAAATATTGTGTTGCAGCTTTCTGTTGGCCATGTGTGTATATGTGTTTTTTTTTCTTCGTTTGGCATTTTCAATTTGCTTATGATTTTCCTTAAATTTTACTTCCATGGAGCTGTGTGTGAATGGAATATTTCAAATACGAAAAAAAAAATCGTTAAAAGTTTTATTTTGCCATCAAAAAATGGATTGAATACTCTTGTGTATGGAGTGCACTTATAAATGCAAAATACTATTTCAAAGCCGTTCAAATATTGCGGATGATTTAATGACAATTATTGAACATGCGCTCTCCCAATATCTATGGCATTTACAATTTCTGACGAAAAAAAAAGTCCGAAAGAAGAAGAAATGTAGTAGGTTCTTGTTGTGGCTACCGCCAAACAGATTTCACATAAAATGCAAATGATATGACCGAATAATGAGCAACAATTGCATTCAATAAAAATGAAGCCTTTGTGTATTTGTCGATGCAGCTTTTATTAGTTTTGTAAGCGCGCGTGCGACAAAAGCAGATTTATGTGCCGAATAACCCTCAAAATGCATTTGAAATGAATCACACAAGATATAAACGACGCTAGAGAGCATATCGCATATGATTTTTATGTTTTCGCTTAATGTTTTCGTTTATTGCGAATTTTCGACCGAATTCGCTGTGGTTACTTTGGACTTCTCCGAGAAAATAAATCGCTTAATTATCTTTTGACGATTTTATTTCATTGTACATGAAATACTTATGCGAAATAATATCCAATTTATTTTTAGTTCAGAAGAGCAAACTCAAAAAAAAAAAAAATACAGAATAGAAGACGGCAAATTTAAGATCGTTGGGGCAGTCGTCTATAAACATTTGCATATTCAAAATGGCATGCAATAAAAATGATCATGTATGTATTGGTGTACAGAAAAAGTGAAAAACCATTGATTGGTTTTGTTTTGTTTTTTTCTTTATTTTGACTCACAAAGATAAAAATGGAACAATTACGAATGACGGTGTGCGTTGAAAACACGCATCTAAAATACCAAAGCAACCATAAATTATATTCGGATTTTTGTTATTGCGATTCGTTGCTTGTCTGTATTTGCTGTTCATTTTTGCCTTCAAACGATCATAAGTATCATGTGAAGTTGTGCGTTATTATTATTTTTTTTTTTTTTAATAGTTGGCGGACTCTATAACTTACAGACGTGCGTCGACAAACGTGTGGTGATCTATAGTCGCGTACTTTTATTTTGGTCTCGCTATAGTTTTGTCACATGACTCCAAACATACAAACGTTGAATTTTCGATGACGAAAGAATTCCATTTCACATGTTTGTGTCTATCTCTCATCATTTGTGTGTACGTTCGCAATCTCTCTTTCTACGAGCACGCATTGCTCGTATTCTATACAATTGGGTATGATAATGTCATGTGGTTCGTCAATTTCTTGTCGTAATATTTTGTAATTCGAACTACATTCAAAATTTATTGCTATATATGCAATCAATTTCCATTGATTGTTTGTTATATAGTCGCTACCTGTACGTTTTTATTGTAGAACATTTTCCCGATTTTTTTTTCTCCATAAAAGAAAATAATAAGTCAGCAATTAACTGAGCATGAATGTGTGAACAGAAAATTGATTCTCGTCTCTTTTTGATTTGGTTGCACTGGTGGTGTTGATCCAACACAACGGCATTAAAATCAAAATGCAAATGTTTTTAATCGAGATATATATTTTTCTATTAGAGTCGATTTCGCTATAATTTGCATGAGAATGAGTTGAAATTATTGTGCGGCTGCAGTAGTTGCTTGTTATTTCTTTGAGCATATTCGACTCGTTGGTGCACACTGTTCGTAAAAACAAAATTATTCGATGGTTTGAGTTCAGTTCGCTATGACGATACATTTGTATGGATGCAATTTATCGCGTTTTTGGTGGCTGCTCTTATGCAGTACTGTGATAGTGTATATTTGCACGCCAAAATAACCATCTCTTTCACGCGTTCGTGTTTGGTTTTTTCCTTCTTCTACAATTTTATTATTATGACTTACGAACGAAACATTCAATATTCACACATATTTCAAAAGCTAATGTGAGAATTTTTCAGTACTTTTTTCGTTTCATTTGATTTTTTGCTGCATTGCTTTCGTGCTCTACCTCACTCTCTCTCTCTCTCTCTCTCAGTGCTCTGCTCGTATGTGTGCTTTGATTTTGAATGTATAATATTATTTTAGACTTATCCATATATTTTCACAAAAAATTTGTGTATGTTGAAGCGATGCTGTACTACGACAGTATGACGCACTGGATAAATAGAGAACCATATTCAACTAAATAAAAGGCGAATATTTGGAGTTAAAAGGTGCTCTATGTCCAATTGGTAGCAGCACTTTACACGTGTTGTATTGTTAAATCAATAGACCAAGGCCCACAGATTATTCAGTAGCCAACTTGAAAAGTCCCTCACCCATGTATTTTTGTGCTCAGCAACAAAATCCCAGCTTTCATCTCTATGTAATGTTGGCCCTATTCCATTTATTTGTTCGAAGTTCTTTCTCGCTGATATTCATTGCTCTCTTTCTTTTTTGTTATTTATTTATTTCATTATATTTATTCGACGATATGCTTTGGTGGTATTTTTTATCGGTTTTCGAAAAGTGAACACTTTTCAAAGCACACTTTTTTTTTTGGCAATGTTCAATGGTTCACATGACACGGTAATAAACGTGAACAATGTGCCATGATTACTCTTATAATTGAAGGGCTGTAGGGCAAAAAAAAAGACTAACAAAATATTTTTTAAATAAAAATCTAACGACAACATCAAATATAGCAGACAGTCGTCGTCATGCTGTAAATTTTCTCTTTTATTTGTTAAGGGATCGTGTTGATAAACGTGTGCGTGAATGAAATATTCAAAGATTTGGTCACATTGTACGATTATTACACAGTCACTGTAAATCCCAATGGAATATTTTTTGAAAATGTGTTGCGCACTGAAAGCGATTCACAAGCGAAAACACGTTTCTCTTTGTTTTCATGTGCACAGCAAATCGATGTCAAAATATTGTGTTGAGAGAGGTTTGTTTGTTGCTCGAAGCACGCGGACGGAAGTTGTCCTTCCCGATGCCAAAATGTCAATTTTCTATACTCCGTTCGGTATGATTGATCTCACGAAACATTTAAAAACGCTTAGAATTCAGATGATTATAAAGCATTTAAACGAATAGCAATCAACACCAGCTACACACAAAAGTATTGAAAGAGAAATGCGCACGGATTTTTGTTGTTGTCGTTGTTGTTCGTACTCTCTGAAATTCAATTATCGTCATTTTGAGACACAGTCTCAACGTGATCAATATATTTTCAGCGATCACTTGTTATCATCATGCAATCACTACACAATTTTTTTTCTCTACATTTGATTTTTTTCGAATATGAAATGTTCAACATATCAGCAGGTTTTGTTCGTTGCCAGAAAATTCCGGGTATACAATTGCTTGAAAAAAAAAAAACGGAGAGCTATTTAGTCTACGTAAAAGCTGATAAATGGCTATGTATGTGCACATCGAAAGTGTTTACACTCTTTAATCTTCGATTCTCTTTTGTGGCAAAGAAAAAAGTATTTTGGTGCCCTGAAGCCTTTTTTTGTCATCGTTTTGTTTAGACACTTGATCCACTTTTGGCGTGAAGAGTTTAATGTTAATTTATGACTTTTACGCGTAAAACGTAATCTATATGTATTTTGTTCACTGTCCGTGTTTTCATCATCGGTTTTTTTTTATCTTATCAGCCAATTGTACTACCTTATGTCATATCACATTAAAACCAAAGCAAATAGTCTTACCGTATTGGCTGTGTATTTTTAATTACCAAAAACTAAGAAAATGCATTGACTCTCTTCATTCAAAATAAGGAATTATTCTTATGAAACTTTTCACGTGACAAAGAAAAAATGCATTTTAGTTTTTAAAAAAATAATCAAATGAATTCAAATATGCTCTAGATTAGGGCCAGATATATCTGAAACAAACCATGAACAACAATGTACATCTTAATATACCAGATATATTGTTTTGGATAGCATAAAATGTCGATTTCGTATTAAAAGTGTCTACCAGTAATTTCCGCATAAATCTTGATATCATATACTTCACCACATATATTCGAATCGTCTAAGCACGTTGACTGTGCATAACCAAGAGGCAAAAACAACATTTCAAGACGGATGCTCCCAATTGAAAATGATATTTGAGAATAGATTTCTTGCATATTGTAAGCATAAAGTATTGTGTGGTCGGTATGCGTCAAAACTATGGGATACTAGATACGTAATTAGTCGTCATTGCCGGCAATGTAATGAAGCGGATACTATCCATTGCAATGATAACGCTTAAAATATATAGACCTTTGAATTAATTGAATCTTTTTCTTGAAATTAATTGAAACCAGGTATTCGTTCGCATCTCATTTTAACGCGTGCACATGTAAAAGTAATCAATTGTTTGTTGCGAGAAGAATCGTCACATTATTAAAATTCAAAAAACGATACAAATCGAGTATAAGTGAACAAAGCAAGCGAAAGAGAAAGAGAGATTGAAAGCAATATAGCAATCATCAAATCCGAGCCGAACCATCACGCTTACATTGCATTTGAAACGTGATGTGTGTTATCGTGAGACGAACAAAACGTTTGTCAGCTAAATCAATTTATTTCATAAGCAACAGTTTATTCAAACAAATTACTGAAATAAATAAGCTAATTTTAATCGCTTCGGATTTCGCACATCATAACGAACAAACCTGATCAAAACATTTCACAAGCGATTTTGCTGGCAAAAACTGGATACCATTAAATACAGAATCGCGCTTACACACACACACACATACACCGCAAGTAGAATTTTGAACAATACATCGAGAGTGTAATATAAATTCGAAATGCTTTTTGACGGATGCAAACTATCATAAATTATTTATGAGAAAATGGAAGAATAATCATTGGCGACTCAAATTTTATATTGTTGCTTTTACCAATAAAGCACGTGTTTGCGAATTAAAATCAAAACATTTGAAACACCAAAAACACATATATGTATCGCATAAATTAAATGTATTTTTAGTTCAACGTGACGTTTTCGATGCGAATTTAGAAAAAAAAAACATTAATAAATTAATTAGAAGGATTAAAATCGTGCTCCAATGGATTAAAAGCCACTTTTTGATGTTCTCGTTTGCGTTGTTCACTCTTTAACGCGGTTAAATCTGTGGCATTGCTGCTTTTCATCTCATTTGAAATGATATGCTTTGGATATTTTGAATCCCACAATCGTCTGTCACACAGAGAATTCAGATCGGAATCAATTTCGAAGGTGGTGCAAATATTACGAACACACATCACATGCATGTTGAACGTAGAAAATTCAAAATGTATTATCGAAAATCGTGTTCGCCTCAAATTTTGAAAAGAATACAACAATAAAACATAATAAATGTCATTCCGAGGTTGCCGTAGGTGTTTACTGATTACGTTTTATATGAAATATTCAAGTGGTTTCGTTTTTTGATATGTTTATAATTTGAAAAACAGTATGGTGCGGAAGCGAATTGAAACATTTATAAAAGCATAATAAGTTTTTATTTCGGTTAGAATGCAAAGTAATAATCACAATCAATGGCAAATTTTAGAATAGAAAATACGCTTTTTGAAGACGAGTGATTTTAGCAAAGGTATAAAGCATCAATAAAAAAAAATTCCCTGTGAGAAAAAGAAATCAACTATGTGATTAACACGAAGCTATTTGTTATTCGAAAATACTCGACGAACTGTCAGTTAAACATTTTTCACAAGGGATACTACACACATTCCATTCAAAATATAAACAAATAAAAGGCGCTACCCATTCCGTCATAGTTGGTTATTTTTAATATTTGACTTTGTGCAAAAATGAGAAATAAAACGAGAATAAGAACGGGCGAATATGAACGCAACAAAATCTCATTTGAGGCAAATTTCGATAGTGAGAGTAAATAAGAAGAAGCAGATGAAGAGAGAGAAAGAGGAAAAAAGAACGAAAGCGTCAAATTTCTAAATGCCCTTGTGCAATACGCTTTTGGATTATGTGTCCTAATGTAAAATTTCTCAGCCCTTCAATTGATAATGAGATTGGCGTTGACGCGTATGTTGATGTCATGTATATTTAGCTGACACACATTTTCTAAGTTGATGATAGTACAGGGCAAATAGCGTGTATACTGAACGGGGAGAAGTGCTTTCCTTCTAATCATATGAACACAACGAAATCTCGCTTTGATACAATGTTATGGTTCTAATCAATTCGAAACTCGAATGACTTTTCACTCGGTCAGATTCTGTTTGATCTGTTGTTGTTGTTGTTGGTTTTTTTTGTTGTCGTCATAAAAGTGTATGGATCTCAACCTTGATCATTTGACACATCTTGTTTGCTGTCTTTTCTGGTAAGCGTTTCCTCAATGAGATAGAGTTTACTCTAAGCGTAAACAAAATGAAAATTGGAGATTAAATTGATGGTGCAATGCAAGATTTATTCCAATTCGTTTTTTTGTTGTTACTTTAAATTTGATTAGACACACACACACTTCATTGTCAGTTCGAAGCAGTTTCATATCACAAAAAAGCGTAAGAAAAAAAAACGGCTTGACAAAAAATCGAACGTATGCCGAAAATTGATATAGTATCTTAACGATGGACGATGATTAGTGTGAATGAGATCAGTGGTGTGATCAGTTTTTGCATGGCTTTTGCGTGCTCCAAATGAGTTTTAGAGAAAGAGAATTACAGCACATGAGCCTCTTGATCTCTGATTGAAGCATTTTATCAATTTTGGTTTTTGTGCCGTTATTCGCATTTTGAAATTTTTCCATTTGCAATGGCACTTTCGTTTACACTTTATTCTTACTATCAAATCAATCGGTAAATGACGATTTAAGGACAATGTGATTTTTTCTATCCCCTATATAAATACCCAATTCTCTTTTGTTTTTGCTTAATTATTGTTGTTGTTCGTTTTCAATTACATTCGGTGAAATCAAAGCGCGTAAACAACGTTTGTGTTTCGTCTACATACAACTTAAAATGCCGACTCAACAAATTGTCTGACAAATAGTGTGAAATTTTTCATCGAAAATATTTTCATTCTGATTCACTTGATTTAGCCGCAATGCAGTGAAAATATGAAAACACTGACACTATGAATGCTTCTCTTTTCTCATAAGCAAGTTTAAAGCAAGAAATATTCAACAAATTAGATTCATATAATAGCACTATACACCGTTTGATTCCTTTTTTGTATAACATGTAAATTTATGAGGAAAGAGAACAAAAAAAACTGCACAATGGATGTGCCAAATGAGATAAATCAGTTGTGGCCGGTTGAATTGGTTTGTTGCTATCGTTTTGAATAGAACAATGACGCACGTCCCGTATTCATTGGTTTTCACTTTTGTTTCTGTCACTTTGCTCTGCACAAATCTCATCGAAACGCATTCGGATGAGAATATTTTTATAAATTTCTATTCAGCTAATTAAATGAAGCAATGCTGTTTAAAATAAATGTATTTGTCTTAATTAAGTGATTTTGAGAAATGAACGGTAAGCGAAAAAAACCAGATCACACATCCACAAAATAATGATATATGTTGGCGTAAAAATTCAGAAAAACAATATTCGGAAATGTTTTTTTTCTATAATTTTTTTCGTGATCGTTGCTGATTTTTGGTAATTTCAAATTTGACTTGCCTATACTAGTATTATATTAACATATTTTGACATTTTTTACAATTTATCGTCGCCAAACAACGACGTCATAAATTGGGGACGCTTCGGTTGTTACTGTTTACTGTTGTGAATATATTCGCAAAGTGGTATCTGACGACAAATATTGTATATATGTATATATAGTGCCGTCAGAAAGTTTGACACCAAGCAAAAAAATGTCATACAATTTCATACAAATTGACGATTTTTTGGAGCAATATTTAATATATTTCAGAAAGATCTTTGATGAGCTAGACTCATAATTTTTTGCACACTTATTGTTCTATTTACGGAGAGTAAACTAGTGAAGTTTTACCAAAAAATATCCGTGTTTGCACTTTCAAGAGTGAAAAAGGATTATTTTTCATACAAAATGTGTCATTTTTCACACTTGAAAGTGCAAACCTCGGATACATTTTAAACGCGTAGATATTTTTTGGTAATACTTCACTAGTTTACTCTCCGTAAGTAAAATAATAAGTGTACAAAAATTTGGGTCTAGCTATTTGAAATTGTATGAAAAAAATGAGCTTGGTCTCAAATTTTCTGACGGCACTGTATATATCTTTCGAACAAAAAAAAAATGTATACACTTGCCGCACAAAACAACTGGCCAAAATGATAGAAGCGAGCAATGTGTTATGCTTGAAGAAGGGAGAGAGAGAGAAATATGTATCGGACGCTTTGCTATTATTCAAGTTTAAAATAAACTTTGGACTTAAAACGCCTATATTTAGACGTGATTTTTTCCTTCTCTTTTTTCACTATGAAATATGAATTGTTTTTATAAAAATTGATTTACGTAAACCAGTTAAAATTAGTAGTAAATATAAAATTGAAAATATTATCAATGTAATACAATGCCATGAATGAAATATCTGAAATAATTGATGCTTTATTTTTGTCCTTTAGATGTTTTTAAAAATAACCCGAACAATCAAAATATACATGAAGATTTTTTTTCGTTGTTTGGAAGTAAATACAATGTACCATAAATTGATCGTACCGAATTGTGAATGCCGAAGAGAAACTGTATATGATAAAATATAGCGAATATATGAAGTGTTTGTTTGTATCAAATGACGAATACATTTCACTTAAGTACGCATGCTCCGATACGACTGTCTCTTTCTAAATCGTTCAACGGTACTCAGATCATCTAATGCTCACATGAAAAACATGTGCCTGCATGGAAAAAATGCTTAATGCACGTGGCCAAAAAACGTGACATCCAGAAAGTACACACAGAATTGCAATTGTTAATTCAAATGTATTCGTGGAAATTGTGCTTTGGTCGTTTGTTGATACAAAATTCTTACATTTGGTTCTGGATGTTGTTAGTTCTATCTAATGAGCGTAAATTTATAGTCAACTATTAAAACCATATTTAATAAATGAGATATTGGTCGGAACTGGATGATAAGCAGCTGCTGATTAGTTGTTGATGAATGTTTATATTGTAATGTAACATCGTAACCACACTTCTTCTAGTATCAAGTGCCACATCGAAAGCCACGAGTGCAACGGGGATGCAAATTGGCTGTCGTTTTGAATCAAATATAACCTGATTGACGAAATGGATGTTTCACGCCATTTGATTGTATCTCTTATTCAATATCACCAATTCCACATAAATATTATTAATTTTAATTATTTATACACAATTTAATTATAAATATTTGGAGAATTAATAGTCTTTTAAAATGCAACAATGTTGTTAACACTATTCTAATTTCCATTCAAAAAAATAAATAAATTAAAACGTCGAATGCTATATGACGTGTTTGTTAAAAATTCAAAATATAAAATCATCACTGAAGCAATGAAACTGTTTCCTGGTATCCATTTTCTTGTTTAAAATTTAATTGTTATGCGTATTTTCTGGAGCAACCGTTTTGGAGCAACATGTCAGAAAATTCAATTGTTTCCACTTACCGGTTGTTGTTTGAATTGGCTTCAACTCCAGTTCCAACTTTGATTTCGATTCGATTACCATTGTTTTCGATTCTTTCTCGTTGACTGTAATTCATAGCTTTTTCTCATTCTCACGCTCGTTTTTGGTGTGTCACCACGTTTAGGGGATAGTTATAAATAAATAATGGTGCAACACATGAATTTCCACGTGAGATTCAATACAATTAAATCTATATTCAGCTCGTTTGTTATGCATAAAATGACAAACGGCTCACAAGCGCAATCCTCGTGACTTAAACTCCACCCCCAAAATGCGAATGTATTAAATGGCACATTTACCGATGTACCGATGTCAATATCGTTTCTGTATCGCTTATGAAGCCCAAGGTAGAAAAATTGAATTACATTATACGAATGTGCTTTCTTTGTCGCCGCATATATTGTTTTTATGGAGAAGTTTGCCTGAAGAACAAGCTCACGCGCGGCATTTCATTAAAAAAAGAAAATGAAAGAGAATGATTTTACAAACGAAAGAAAAGTACAACGAATCCAAAAGGGAAAAGAAGAGAAGTAATCTCAAGCTCAACTACACAAACATTAGATTAGATCCAATAAACAACAGTTTATCATCCACATTTTAAGGTGCCATAGTACTGAACTGGCAATTCTCTCAGCACTTTACCATTTTAATTCGTCCAAGACAGACGTTTTATCATCGTACACCACAATCTGAGCACTCTATTCTGTTTTATATATATTATTGTATATGCAAATCGGCAAATGCATTACTGATAAATAAAAAATTATATCCTTTTTTTTTCAAATAAATTCAGTATAAAATATTAGTGATTTACTTGTGCAAAATAAAAAAAGAATTTTCAGAACAAAATCGGTGTCTAATTAACACGTTGTATGTGAAAAAAAATTCGCTGTGAAAATTGACCGTTTTCTTAAATGGAACTTTATCGTACATTTCACATGAATTCAATTGATCTTTATGCCGGGAGAATTTCTTGATTTAATATTAGAATTTCTTGATATTTTAAATATAATCAGAGCCAGCTCAAGAAAATAAAAAACTAATTTCACTTAAGTTTATTAAAATCATTACATTCAATTATTTTTCGAATTTCGGAAAGAGTGTTTAATAAAAGAAAGTGTAAAAAATGCCAAAAATTGTGATTACAGTTACTAAATCGACGCTTTTTAACCAAACCATTTTCACAATAACATTTTTAAAGCGTTCGCAAAAAAGCGCTACGCTGAACAATATAATTATTGTAAATCGATAAAAGATATCTCATTAAAAAAGACAAACAATTTGAATCGCTGAAAATTGGAAACGAAAGAAAAGACCGAAAGACGGTAGGAGGCGACGAAAAAAAAAACAGTGTGACATTTTATTCAAAATTGAAAAATACCTATGGAACATGTATAGGATGTTAGGGCACAGTTTATGGACTCTTTCTGCATTTTCAGTTTTTCCCCATGTGGTTCCTGTTCGTCCAGACTTTTTTTCAAATGGATCACGTAATTGATTCCAACTTCACCTTCTAAACAAATGAAGTTTCAAACATATACGTTCAACCATAGTGATCAACGTTCTCGATTTTTCGAACAGGTCTAGAAAAAAAATCTGGAAGTAAAGGATAAAAACTGAAGATGCAAAAAGAGTCCATGAACTGTGCCCAAACATCCTGTGCCAGTTGCATCTCTGAAGATTCACTTTAACAAAAAATATTTCTATTAGTGATAAGTGATTATTCAAAATACAAGACGATGAGTGCTTGGCCAACAAATGGCTACCATTCGGTTGAAGCAAGCAGCAATTTTCATAATAATATAACCGAATCTGATAAAACACAATCGGTTAATGACGCAAATAGTTATTGTCAAAATCAAAAATTCGATCATCATGAAAACCATTGGATCGAAAATATGGCTGCACTACATCAAAAAGTACAACACCGTCAAGAAACAAACTATTTTCGAAATCAATGGTATTTCAATGGAGCGACCACAAATTCGTATCATGTGAACGACACCACAATTCCAAATGTTCCAATAACACAACAAAATCAACATGGTTTACTCATTCCTCACTCACATTTTCATTACCCGTCAATGGGTAAGTCAAATTGATCTAAACATTTTTAAACGTCCACAAATCGAACAATTTACTTTTACTGAAACACAGAAAATTGTATTTGAAACCACTTAGATATGCTACTAATAAACTGAATACCGTACAAATAAATTTGATTATTCGCAGTTTTATTTGAAGTTATAATATAATCGACTTTTAATAGAGATAAAAAAACAACTCTCGCACAATGATCGCATCAATTGGTTATCATTTTTCACACCAATTCTACGTGTTTGTTTTTTTGGGGGCGGATTACAAGTTTCTCATGCAATAATTATTTGCAAACCCAATCAAACCTGTTGAGCTTATGTGCCTCGATATGGTACATAGATAGAAAGAATGACAATGTTTTCAAAACATTCGACCGTACAATTTGGAAATTAAAAATCGTTATAATATTTAACTATTATAATTCAAGCAGACTTTTTTTCATTATTATTCGGGCCGGCCAGGTTTTGATATAAAAATTAAGTCTTAGAAAAATTCAAAAATTGTTTTCATAAAGTGTTGATCACCAGTTGATTTTCTTTTGTTCACGTCAATAATTCGTTTTTCTGCTGTTCAAGTGTTCAATTATCACCAATCTTGCATTGACCGGCTGTTTTTTGTACAGCATATAAAAGTCAATGGGAAAAAAAGCTGGATTCGAACAAATTCAAAATCATAATTTTGAATTGTATCATCGTCAAATTAGATCATTTTTTTTTATTTCAAGTACATCACTAAAATTTATGAAATTTGAAATGTTGTGTAGTTTATTGACAAAAAATATGAAAGCAAATATGTATTTCAGAGAATACCACATACATACAGTATAGATGGATGAATCCGCATAGTAACAGGCCCATTTTACAAAGCACGGCAGTGACAAGAAACGACCGAAGCGCACGCATGATGAACTATAGCAACCCTATTGGTTGCTGGTACAAATTTGTGCTGAATAATTATTCAATGCTGCGTTGCCCAACTGTCACTACTGCCATGCTTTGCCATTTTAAATCGCAACTTCAATAAATGCCACGAAATGTATCAAGATATATCATATCAAGCATAGAAATCCATCTGACGGTATTCTCTGACATTTTGTTTGCATTAATTTCGTCTCAAATAATCAAGTTAAAAATAACTATATAGTTTATATTCTCAACGGCGTTAAGTCAACGCTTGTCATCGAAAAAAACTTTTCTATGAAATGTATGGCAGTAAACAATGGAGTTTTGGATCTAAAACATCTGAAACGCACTACTGGAATCGAAATTTGACTCAATAAATTTTATATATATATGCAGCGTTACATAATTGTATCTTTTTCCACGCTTTTACTTTCTTTTCATTTCCAGTTAATTTATTTCATTTTATTTTTACTTTTACTTTATTTTTGTATTTATATATATATTTCGAGACGCTTTGATTGCGTCTTAATGATATGGTTTATACGGAATAATTGTTGTCGTTTTAACAAAAAAAAAAAATTTGACTTATTAACGGAACATCGTGAAAGAAAAGAAATATGTTCAAAATGTTTCAGAACTACCACAATACAAATATGCGTGGATAGATTAACACAACAAATTAATCGAAATTTACCTATACTCTTTCAATCGAATAAAAAAAAACGAAAAAAAATGATCGCATACCACGATAGTTTATCTGGTTAGTGGCGGCGTGCTATTTTACACGGTGCAGAAAGTTGATTTCCATTTTAATCGTTCATTCAAATGAGAGAGGAAAAGGCAATTTGAATGGTTTTAATCAACAAACTTTTTTTTAGATCCGGTCCATAACAATTTTGAATAGTGTTCAATGTTCAGCTATCGTTGAAATAAGATATGAACAAAAGAAAGACGGAATCGTGTGTGTAGGATTTTAATAATCCAACAATGTGCACAGCACCTGTCGTTTTCGAGACGAAACGATCACTGCCGATACAATTGTTGAATCGATTTGGTTTATTTTATTTTTTTTACCTTGAAATCCAATTTGTATAAGGGCAATGATAACACATTTAAATGGGTCAAATTGTTGTATATAATATGAAAAAAGCCCAGAAACTAAAACATTCTATGAACAATGCACATGCTGCGCATTGTTCACTTTATTTATATTATTGCGCCTAATTTTAGGTGTGTTGTCAACGGATTTGCAAAAATGAAAAAAAAAAAACATATCAACAAACAAACTGAAATCGAAATAAAAAAAAGAGCATTAAAGCTTCCGTCTAATTGGATTCAAACGTTTGCAGAGATTATCTGAAACTGCAGTCAGTTCTTATATACTCGTGCGCCACCAACGAAAGCCTAATTGCGCACAACAACAATAGCAATAATTTACAATAACAAAATATAAGAAAAAAAAAAACAAATAAACATGTGATCGAACGCGTGTCACAAAGTTCTAGTTTACAGTGGAAGCCATGAATTTTCTTTAAGTTGAAAAAGTGTTTAAGCTGTGTGGGCGACAAAAATTCAAATAGGGAAAAAAATGAATATAATTATTTATTTCACAATTTGTGGTGAAATGAAAGCATTTGATGAAAGTAGTAGTACTGGTCCAATTAAAGTGCCATACCAGAGAGTGGACCACAATAAAAACATATTTTGAAAAACTTATATGTTTAATAAATTGGCGTTTCGTGGTCACTTCAAGTTTGCTTTCTTTTCGGCGGGGCTTTTCATCAATATTTTCAATGGGTTTATGTTGTTTTTGCTGTGTATTAGTATGTGCTTGTGAAAAAAAAAATTAAACTGGCATCAACCTACAAAATTTTTGTTTGACAAATATTTGATTACAAATATTTCGAATCGAGGGACGGATAAAATGTATCGAAAATTTAAAAAATTCCAAAAGATTTACTTGTTTTATGGGATTTTGTCTAATCATATTGACGAAAGCATTTGATGACGAAATTCTAATATTCATTCGTTCACATGGTTTGTGTTGAGATGGTAAGTGATGGTATTTCGATGGTATTCAGCCACGTACTTTGGCTTTTTCATTTCCATTTCTTTTCTTTTCATTTGGCTCTGTGTGTGCCGTTACTCAATTTACCAAACTTACACACATACAGACGCACAACCAAATATGCCAATGAATTCTTTCTCTTTCTCCACGCTCGCACAAAGCAACAACATTAATTTACCTCCAAATGAATACCAGTTACCGTAGTGTCTGTGTTGTGCTTTCAATAATTTACTCAAGTCTTTATTTTGTTCGTATTTTCTCTTGCCGCCACTCATACACCGTGTCTCATTGTAATGGTCGGTATGATTTTTTGCGTTCTTTTTTCTCTCTCTCTCTTCATTCGTTTCTTTTCATTTCTCTTCTATTTCACGTACACACAATCGATTGGTATAGCATGTGTAGTACAATAGACACATAGTCTCTCACTCTCTCTCTCTCTCTCTACATATCTCAGACACACACATATACACATACAATTGATCGATGTTTTTTTTTAAATATGTAGATGAATTTATACCGGTTCGCACATTTCACTGGAGCTTGTATTTGCTATCACTCAAAGTATCTCTCTCAATTCCAAATGAAAATGAAAATGGGCGCAACAGAGAAAGGGAAGTAGAGAAAAGAGAAAAGATATAGAGAAAGAAAAGTAGCGAAAATGTATATCGCACTAGTAAGCAACATCAACCAACAAAGCACAAAGCGTTAAGCCGAAGAGCGAAAATGTGTTGTGCGCTTTTTCAAAGTGCCTGCTCTTTTTTTCATCATCACTCACTTTTTTTCGGCGCTGAGCAATAACGAACAGAAGAAGAAGTAAAAAAAACTATCGGATTTTATTTATTATTGTACCGCGCGCCGTAACAAACGTGTGTACATTGAAGTGGCTGCTCCGGACAAGCAACCACATTTCTCCATTGTCGTTCGAACGAAGTCGACAATTTGTGGATCGAAATCAGTGTCTTTCGTTTCGTCCATCCGAAATTTATACACCATCACTCAAACACAGATCATTTGGATACGAAATTTCAATTCGTTTTTAAAAACAAATCTATACATTTCCTCGTATTTAAAATTTAAAAAGAAAACACTTTTGTTATCATCAGTCAATTCAAATATCCGTTGATCTCGTGCAACGGTTTACCCGAAACCGAAATTATTATTATCAGTAACAGTGATTTCGCGTTAAATGAACAAACACTTGAACGAAAAGGGAAAAAACTCAGTGATCTGGATTATTTGCAGCCATCGACAAGCAAACTCCAGAAAAAAGATGTCAATGAATGTGTGGAAAGTGAACGATACGAATAAAACTGCTTAGAAGAGACCATTTCCGTATTTAATATGTGTGCGCATCCAAATTTTTGATAATGGTTATTGTATTGAAAATATCACTACATAATTCTGTATGGACATACAGAGTTGAAGTAAATATTGGCTTGCACAGAAATGAATGAGATCAATTTTATCCCGAGTGTATATCGCTAGATCGACTTTTAAATACATTGAGTGTGCATTATATTTTTATCGATTTCATGTGAATTATGTGCTCGATCAATTTTCCAGCATATAAATAAAATTTCACGAACATTTCACTGTGCTCATTGACATAAAAGGACTTTGATTCTTGTGATTTATATTGCAGGCATTTGCATTGTTTATTTATTTGAAAAAAAAAAAAAAATATTTGTGTGTGTGTTCAACATGGCATTGCTGTAATTTAAATGTGAACAATTTTTTTTACAAAATGAATGTTGATGGACGAATTTATAGCAGGAACAATACGTCCAGATAATATTTAAACAAAATCAAAACAATCGAAAGATCAATTCAATTTTCGTGTACTTTTTTCGCGTTTGATTAAGGTGAAAGTGAAAGTGTCAAAAAAATAAATAATTTCGGAACGCAGAGTGATATAAAGACACTGGGATTATTTACGCCGGAACAAAACGGCATTAGATTCGACTACAAAAAAAAAGAGAGGAAAGAAAATACTCAGTGTCATATCGTTGACACAAACCTATGACCAAGAATGGATTATCAGTTACCAGCTCAAAATATGTCAATTGTTGTTGACAACAACGCAAATGGCAATCCAACAGCACAGCAACAATTGCAACAGTTGATGCTTGTCAACAGCTGTAAGGATGAAGTTGCAAAAAGAATATCTATGTGCTTTGTCCAATTTTGATACGAACTCATAAAAGAGAAACTGGCATTAATCAAGTCAGAACATTTCATTTTATTATTGAGATATGGTTATGATGCACCTCATTCGCTTCTACACTTTTTACCGAATTAAATTAATAAAAACAAACATGTTCAATTTTCATATCGATTTGCAAGTGCCAATATTCATGTCTGATGATCGTTTGAAATGCTTCTGACTTGAAATGTGTTTTGTTGTTGATTTCTGTCAAAGTTTTGCCAAAGCATATTCGAATTTTGCTAAATACATTACCGTTTTGCATTACAGCAATGAGTAGCAATATCATAACATCGATGCAACCACCTCCGCCGCCACCTCCAAACGTCAATGGAAATAATAATAATAACAACCCACCCTTGGGGTATGATATGTCAACCAAAAAACTCATTTTTTTTCATTGGTTTCTATAGGAAACACATCATTTTCATTACAAAATGATGAATTGATTGAGGTTCTTTGAATAAGTTCTTGGCGAATGTATAGATCATAGTCATTTTGGAACATATATATCGAATATGCAATTTACTTTCGCATTGAAATTGTGCGCAAATTGAAACATTGCTATTTCTGAGCATTTCGATATATATGTTGCTACAAAAGCAATCGTTTATAAATTTGCTGGGATTTTATTGAAAGATTCCATTTGTAATGTCAATTATATCCATCGTTAAATGCTGATCTTTTTGTACAGACCGTTAGTCGCACATAATCTATCGATACAACAACAAGTGGACTCAAATCAACATCTTCACCATCAGCAACATCTACATCAGCAGCATATACATCATCATCACAATAACAATAATCCACAGTTGTGGCGTCATTTCGAGGGTTTGTGATTCCATCATTTTATTTTGATCATTTTTTTTGTTTTTCATTTTAAATTTTACTTTTATTTTCGGGTAAACTGACATACCTACAGAATTTTACAGTTTATCATTATTTGAGACTTGTAACCAAGAAGATCTTTTTA
Organism: Contarinia nasturtii; assembly: GCF_009176525.2. NCBI lineage: Eukaryota > Metazoa > Arthropoda > Insecta > Diptera > Cecidomyiidae > Contarinia > Contarinia nasturtii. The sequence continues at coordinate 335,747 of NW_022197768.1, forward strand.
TTCTATTTAAATGTTTATTCGAGAATAAACCCACTCTCTATCTGTCTCTCAATATGTTATGATGGAACCACCAACAATGAATTCAAATTTATCGAAAACAAATGCACCCTTTTATAATTGATTGTCTTATTTGTGATCATAGAATGTTGTATGTGTAATATTGTCGTGTGTGAAAGTCAATGTAGCATTTTTCCTTTCTTTCTTTCATTATTTGTCTATCTTTCTGCCTCTTTATTTACCTTTATCGTACATTATACGTAGACATTTAACAAAAATCATTATCGTGAAAAATATTTTCGCCGAAAATTTTCAACGTTTTTCACGTATTTTTCTCTCGCGATCATTTCTCGCTAGTTTTCTTTCTCTCTATCTTCACATATAATTGAACTATTCAAAATAGTTTCAGCTAATTGGCCCAGTCAACTCGATTTTGTTCACGTATATATCCGACCGTGATTTCGTTTGTGGCCATTGTGTTATTAGCAACGCCAAAAATTTCGTTTTCATTTGTATAACTTTCGTTTAAGTTAAATTACCAAAAAAAAAACTTTCACTTTTTCGGGTTTCGTTCCTTTTTTGTTGATCTTAAAAACTGGTATTATATACATGGCACACCGTAATGATGACGATCGCAAAAGAGATCGAAAGTGTATTTTATTTATAAATGAAACCAACACGCATGTTTCGTTGTATGTATGTATGCGTGTTCATGTGTATTGGACCTTTTTGGCAAGATGAAAATTGAGCAACAGATAGAGAAAGAGAAAATGCCAAAAATGACGACGAAGAGAAATGTTAAAACGAAACACGTTAAATTGCTGCTCATTTTTGGCAATTTTGGTAGTGCTTTGCCAAGGCATTTGCATATACATGTGTCTGCATTGTTGTTTATGGGCCTACGGTTTTTGTTGTGTTGATGGACACGCATTTTGTCAATGTACAATACATATGAGACTAATTAGCGGTATCTATCCATCTAATGCCATAGATTTACACGAAATTATTTGACTCATGGAACGCATTTTTGGGTATTTTATTTAATTTATAGTGTTTTTTTATGTTGTTTGTCTATGCTTTAATTTCATCTGTTGAAGTAGTAGCATTCGACTACATTTCATTTTGATATTGACCACTTTCGCACAAATTTAACACACTCGTTTTACATTCCACAACTGATCGAATAAAAGTGGTCGCGACCACCCTTTCGCTTCGGCTAAAAATATGCGAACATATATACATATATCCAGGGCAGCGACTATTCAAGATATACACTTTCTTTTTTTGTCGCTGCCAGTGTTTTAGTGGGTATACAATTTTTTTTTCGGCGGCTTTCGCATTGCCATATCCGTGTTAGGTGCATGTAAATTAGATTAAAGTATATGGAAATGGCTTTCGATAAGGATATAGTCGTTCAACTAATGTGGCCAATAAATTTTATTTATGATTATTATTCTTGTACGCTCCAGTGAACAAATCATTGCCAATAAAACACAGACAGAAAAGAGAAAAAAAAAGCATTTTGTACACTCAATGCACAGAAATACCCACACCCACACTGTTGTGCCCCTTGAATTTGATACGTATCTAATAAATTCGTTAAATCTTATCGTTGCACCGACTCTTCCGGCTTCTTTGTACTTTAATCTGAATTACTTATGCTGTGATTATGAGTAAAATGTAGATGAACCGATATGGATAACGAATAACTAAACTAGATGAGAAACAATGAACACTGCAATTTCATTTGCTGCATATTCTTTAGAATTGAAGTCGCATATCTTTTAATTTTTTTCTTTAATGCTATAACCTCTATTTTTTTCAACATAACATAACGAAACTATGGTATATTGTGTGATGTGGTTGAGCAATGGATAACAAATATATGGAAAATAAAAAGCAAAGCATTTTTTAATTGTACTTGATGATATTATGATTAAATCGTATACCTGTCGTCATGTCCGTCACTGTTGAGGTTGAAAAATGAGCACATAATGCATTAGAAATTAGCTCATTTCCATATTTATTCATTTCCATGTAATAACAATAATTCAATTCCAAGATAAAGTAATGGGCTCGTTTTTTCAACGAAAGTGACAAACATAAATCGATATATTCACGAAATTGAACAATTTGATAATCGTTGCATGTGCCACATACACAAGTGCATACATTATATGCACATTTTGCCGCATGCATTTATGTGCGCGCACAAAACTGAACTTTGATCTAACAATAGCCCACAGAAGCTTCAAATAATCGAATCCATCGAGTCAATCATGCTTACGTATAAATCAGAGACCACCACGAGCAGAAAGAGAACTTACTTCAAAAGAAGAAAAATAAAACGAATCAAGATGCAAACACGAAATGTACACACATTGTAAAATCAGAGAAAAAGAGAGAGAGAGAGAGATAAAAAAATGTTTATAGTATTATGCATAAACTAGTGACACATAAACTTACTTTCGTCTGAGAAATTATTTAATTATCTATTTTTACAATTTCCCCTTTTGAAATTACAAAATCGTATGTGTTTTACGTGTAACATTATTCGAGTGCAACGACGACAACAGCTACGGCAACCGTGTGCAACAACAGCATGCAATGAACGGTGCATACAAAGCAAAATGCAGAAAAGAAGATTGAAGTAAATGCAACAGCAGCAACAACAAAAGCAGAAAACGAACCGAAAAGAAAACCATATATATATGCAGTATACAAATCGTAAAGAAAGTATGTGCAATAGGGAAAAACGGCCGAATCAAACGAAGAAGAAATGAAAAATAAGAAGAAGAGAAGAGGACGGCAGTAGGCAAGAAAATAGTACTGTCTGTATAGTGAATTGATTGCTAGTAGCAATGATGATGGCGGTGATCACGACGGCATCGCATAGATAGATATACATTATTTTTTTTGCATAACTTTTGCGAATGCAGTACATATACGATATTATCACACAATACCATTTTCGTTCCGTTTTTATGAGTGAAAGAGAAAGAGATTTATATTGCATAGTATTACATGATATTAAGTGTAATGTGTTGAGTGAGTGCAGCAAAGCCAAACGTGTTGAACATACACTGCAACGATGGTTTGGACATTGCACATTCAACAGTTGGCTTAGATGCCAAAATAGATACACATATATGGAAATGATACACACACATACACACCGTACGCACGCACGTTCATTCAAGATATCGGTCAATGCATTGATATTCCAATGTGATTTGCGTTCGAAACCGTGCATCTTTGAATCTAGGCGGTTTTAATTGCATCTCGTCTCAGTATTTGTGTCGTCTTAAAAAGTTGTGGCGAGTGGCGAGAATGGCATTAAAAAAACCATACCGGAGACATGAAATGAGAATGATTAGTTTACCCGATGAATTTAACCAAATATGTATTTGTGGTTGGCCATAATTTATGAGCCAATCAATGGCTGGAAAATAAATTCCAACACTTCGATATCCAGTGTTTTGAGGCTCTTTTGGATGTATGTCATATTTTGATCATTAAAATTTGTACACAGTGCGAATGAAAATGATAATATTTTTTTTATGAAAGCCAATGAATGTAGGCCAGCGGCAAAGCCAGTTTATGTGTCATATGTGTATATAGAGTTGTTTTCATTTTTTTTCACTTTTCTCTGTGTGGGGATGTACAATTTTACGCGCAAAAGCTATTTTCACAATTGAGATGCGGAACAAAAACTTAACAATTCGATCACTTGGATCATTATGTAACGGCTCAGCTAATGGCTATAAAAAATGTTTTCTTCTTCTTCTTCTTCTTCTTCTTCTTCTTCTTTTATTGTTGTTTCTGTTGCTGTTGAAAAGAAAACGAAGAAGACTAGTAAAAAAAAACTCCAAACAAACACAAGCATTTTTCGCGTTTGAATTTATTTGAGTGCAAAGTTGATAGCAACTCTACCGAAAATCCAAATATAATACATATACATACAACTGAAATAACAACAGCATCCAATGGCAAAAACAACTCATTTCTTCGTGTAAAACGTATCTACTTTCTATGAAACAAAAAGAGCTTATGTTGTGATAGTTGAAAGCACAGAAACGAACGAAATAGAAATGGCATTATGTGAAATTTACCATAATTTCAATGAAATATATCTATGGTTGTGTATCGGTACAGAAAATCTTGTTGGCATGTCTATGTTACTATGTTTGCAATCGCTTCGAATCACTACTTTTTGTTAATGTTGTGTCTTGTTCATGAAAAAAAAAATCATTCATCCAAATACTTAAATTTGTTCGCCTCTTTTTTCGCTAGTCGTGCCAGCGTTCATTTCTAGCGCACAGGTCTTTTGTTTATTACTTTTACCATGCTAACATGGTACAACAAACACGCCCGTCATTTCATCCACGACATTTCTACAAACATTTTGTGAACAGTTTGGCATGTGTGTTTGTGCTTGGTTTTGCGGTTGTGTGCGCAAACGACTACACGACCTTTTTTCTACCTTCGTTCGATTCTTTCACTTTATTTCAGTAACTCTCACTTTCTTTCAATTCCATCATTTATCGCACGTATACGGCTAAAGTGCTGTGATCGAACGTTCGTTTATTCGTTTTGGTTGTGCGCGATCAGCCGTGTTATTTGTCTATTGCAGGCATGGAACCTAGCACGACAATAAAGTGTGTAAGGCAAATGTATCACTCAATACACATACTAAACAGACAGGGAAGAGGAAGGAGAAAGAGACGCGCATCGCATCACGAATGGAATCAGTTTTCGGCGATTCAGTTTAATACATTTGTCATTTGCTTTTATATTTATTGTGTGGATGGATAGTTGTCGCGCAATTAAAATGGCTAGCAAAATCATGCATTGACGAATGTTTCCTTTACCATGATTTCAGTATATGCGCCATGGTAAAGCGGTCGCTCAAAAATCAAACCATTTCTCGAACGGAATCAAAATGCCGTGCTCAATATGTTCAAAGAAAAGTGAAAGAATTCCGTTGAAAAGATACTTGCGAAATAAGCTTTAATCATTGCGCCGCTGTTTGGCTTGAAGTGTGTGTACGCGCGCGCACAGTAACATGTGTATGTATGTTTATAAAAGTGATGCAGCGCAAAAGAAAGAAAACATAAATCAGAGAGTACAACATTTACGGTTTATTCAAGAAAGACGAATAAAAAAAATCTTCACATTTGTATATGTGTATATCTGCGATGCGAAACGAACTGGTAAAATCACGGAAGTGGGGCCTTTACTTGACTTATAAATTATACACACTTCTACTTTAATTTTGTGTTTTTTTTTCTCTTCAGTTGCTTGTTCGGTTTCTTATTTTCTTCTCTCTATGTGCTTTCATGCTGCGCTTTTCTCTCCCTCTCTCTCTCTCTCTCTCTCTCTCTCTCCATTTTTCACTATCTTTTTACGATCCTTCACGTGGCGAATTTTAGTCGATATTGTTTGGTTGTGTTATTTATATTTTTTTTTCGCGCATGTATATAATTTTTTTTCTTCTTCTACTTCTTCTTCTTCTTCTTATTTTTCATATTGTGTCGTAATGCACTTTCTGTAAATCAATGAATGTATAAATCGTGAAAAATTGATATTCCAAGCGGCATATTGAGTAAGGTTGCATTTGGCACTTTTTTGTTGTTGTTGTTGGTTTTGTTTTGTTATTTCAATTCATCGCTTCGTAAAAGTGTGAGTGTGTATAGTGAGTCGGTTGGGTTTTCTTGAGCATTCGATTGCTCTACGGAATCGGCTACGTATGAGTGCACGAGCAGGCACATCGAACATGACTATATAGAAGGGAAAATTGAAACTGATTGCAAAATTGGCATAGCATAGCGTTACGGAAATGATTTTCGTTTACTTTTTGTTGTTATTGTGTGTTACTCGTTGTTGTTGTTGCCACTGCTTTTATTTTTATTTTTGTCTTTCTGTTAAATGTTGCAATTTTGTGTGATCGAATTGACAACGAAAACTCTGGCAGTTATTTGATTGCTTTTCGACTCTTTTATTTTAATTCCTTCGATCAATGTGGCTGCCTTTTTTTCCTATTCCATACATTTCGCTTTCATTTGACCGTTACGAATGCCATAGATACATCGTATTAACTGAATTAATGTGCGCACACAACTTACTTGTGATCGTATGATTCAAGAAATTTCCAATTAAATGCATTAAAATTTATTTATCATGTCAGTACTGGCTCAATGGTATTTTGGTGATTAAATCATCACTTATCAATTACAATGCGGAATAATTACATATACATCTTAAGCAAAAACCAAATGACAAAGAGATATGCTTCAAAATTGCTTATTTTCGATGTTCCAAAAAAGGGAATGTCATGCAATCATTTTTAATATGAAATATTGAACATTTAATCACAAGATGTCCAGCATACAGTATACATATGTTTCGTTCCTTTTTATTAATGACGTCAAAATATTCAAAATCACATATCATTAAGCGTGAAAAGAGAAGAAGGTATATTTAGCAAACGAGCAACAAAAATTTTCCTCCAAATAAAATAAACTTTCACCGAATATAAATATAAACGTACATCAAACACAGAGCCCAGCCAATTTCTTCTGGATTAAGTGAATGTGTATGAAAGAGGTATTGTTGCCGAAAATAAAAGACGAAGCAACAAAAGAGAGAAATGTCCCGACAAAACAAAATATAAATTCGCGCAAATCAAAAGCAATAAAACCTAATCTGGAGTGTTGATTTCAAACAAGCGCCTGTTGATATCCACTTTGTCATTGTTTGCGATACGAATCCATTATTATTAATTGTGGGTTTCATTCATGATAAAAAAAAATGCTCACATGGCCCTGCCGTGATGGTAACGGTCAAAGCAATAAATATTACACGTCATTTCGGCGATAGCATGGTGGACAGCAGTGTGTAAATGATAAAATCAGACACATTAGTAATGAGACTTGGTTTGCAACATTACCCAAAAAAAAAGAAGAAGAATAAAGACCACAGAAATGTTCGCTCATGTTTTTTTTATTGGGTGATCGTCAATCACTTGTGAATCCTTGTAAAACACCAACCAAATCACAGAGTGAGAGAGATAGAGAAACTCTTTAATTGCGTAGAATGTATGTACAATGAGCGACAGCGATATTGTATGATGTGGAGTATTCGAGATCGAAATGGAAAATATGCACGCGAGAGTTAGCAATAAATAAAACGGTATGTGAATTGTGTGTAATACAAACCAAGATACCCACATACGAATTGTCTTGTGAAGCGAAAAATTCTCGCGGAAGCAAACTGACACAAATATTGAAAAGAAGCAACAGCTAGCGAAAATGCGAGAAAAAAAAACCTAATTAACACTTGAATTGCGGTATAGCAGCATACGCTGACGGTAGATAGTTTTAACAGTTTTTTTTTTATTTATGGTTTGTTGAATGGCGAAATGTGCGCGAGCGCTTGTTTTCTTTGAGTTGTTGTTGTTGTTTTTTTCCACTGCTATGTTGCCTTTTCCATGCTCCTTTCTTCGTTTATGTTTGTGCGTTGTTTCATTTTATTGCCGCATATTATGGTTTTGATGCGTATTTGATTCGCACTCGCGCTTGATGGCGACAATACAACAACAACATCAACCCGACCGCAGTTGGCTTCAGCCAGCCAACATGAATTTTCTAATTAACTTTCTGCTATTTGAACACACATGCGCGCTACGCACAGACACTCGATCACATGGTGTACACAAAACTAAGTCACTGGGTACATTACTATTTGGGTTTATGGTTATAGCTATCTTACTTCATATTTAATAATTATGCTATGCTTAATTTTTTCTTTGAGTTTGCTACTCGGCCTCTGTTCTCTTTTCTTTTTGCATTTCTATCTTTCTTTCATTTGCCTTTTTATTTGTTTTCATCTCGCTCATACAAAGTTGGTTTGTTTATGCTTTGCGCCGATCACACCGATTGGCTTTGGCTGCGCACATAGTGAAATTATTACTTTGGAAAGAGTGCAACAAATGCACACGTCTGAACATAGCATGAAAATAGTGAATCAGTCGATAAAAGTTTGAAAGCAGACGAAGAAGAAAAGGAAACCAGCGTGTGCATATACATTGCAATCGATTACGTAACTTCTTGTGTTTCTTGGCATGCAGAAATGCACAATAAATTACACAGCAATAGGAATGATCAAAAAATGGTTCAAAAAGAAGAAAAGCAAATTTATGTACAATACCGAAATGAAAATGATCCTCTTCATTGTGTATTTAGAACCGAATGCACTTTTCTATGGAATGAGAAACAAAAAATGGAAATTGATTCAATTCAGTTGCACGTATTTGATGTTCAGCAATTGTTTTAGCTTGTTGTTTGCTTATAAATTTTTTGAACGTCCCCAATCATTAAATGCGATGCCATGATTTGTAATACATGGAAGCAATGTATACATTCTATGAGAAAGTGCTGCTTTAATACGCATTTATTGTGTTTTTGAAGTTGTGCATCGCAAAATCCGATAGTATTACGCCATATCGTGTTGTTATGTTAGAATCAAAAATTGATAAAAGAAGTGGAAAAAAATGGAATCTTTCCATTCGAATAAAAAAAAAAAATTCCATTGAAAATGAAAATAAAATGCATGGAATGTTCCGACATAAAAATGAAACGAACAAAATCACACATTCGTGTGAATAGAAAATCATTAAAAAAAAAGAATGTGTTGTCTGGCAAATGCAAATTGATTTTTCATTCAAATTACGTAAACGATCAAAATGTGGCAAAAGTCAAAGTTTTGTGTGTGCACGTCTGTGTCTACGCTATCGCGAACCACACACACTTGATCCATTTCCTTTACAACTTTTACAATGTTGTTTTTTTTTATTTGTTTTTATTGGTTTTATTATGTATGTTTCATTCGATCGTGTTTTCAAGAAATGTGTGTGTGTATTTTCTTTATTCGCCATCGATCGTCCGATTGCATTTCTTGGTGCGGATTTGTGTGTCAACCGTGCAAGAGGGTGAATATGTCGACAATTAACATGATGTCTTTGATTGTATGTATATACAACTTTGCGTTCCATAGTGTCAACAAATCACCGCAACTTATTTAAACACACACACACACACGCGCGCGCACACGTCGTTGATTCTTTGTACTTTCACTTTTATGAATCAGCTGAACAACACAAATATGTGAATATCAACATTTAAAATTGTATAGTTAGTTGACGTTTTTTTTTCTTCTTCTCCTTGTTGTTTCTCTCACTGTCTCTGTCGTCAATAAAAAAAATTTACACGATATAGACACGCGTGTGCATGGAAGAAATATTCGTTGCTTGTGAAGATTTAACGCCTATCAAACTGGAAACTAGCGTCGTGTTCAATTAAACCGATAACGTATTTTATCAATCTGTGGCCATAATATATATGCAACAAATAATTCATGTTTGGCACGTTAAATCGATTAATCGGACATATTGCTAATTTATCGTCTTCTTATTTTTTCGTTAAGTTTGTGAGTTCTTCCTGAAAATGTTTTCTCATTTTGGTCGGAGATCACAATAATCATGTAGGAATACTTGCCAGAAGGGCAAGCTCCTTTTCGATATAAAATGAAACTATTTTTCAAATGTTATGTCATTTCTTTGAATCAAAATCAATAAACATTTATTCTCTTGAAAGCATAAAAACGCGCTCCAATAAACAACCGGAAGTCATATTTATGTGCAACGCGACTAGTTTCTATGCCAATCGAAAGAATTGTGTTTAGAAGAACATATGGTTAAATGCAAACATGAACCAATGCTTATCACATGGTCGGAATGACGCACGTTCGCATTGCAAATAGCTGACGACAGCTTATGATCTGTCGTAATAAAAGACATGATTAATAAGCCAACAAAGAAGAGAGCAAAAAAAAATGTATAATTATGACAAATGCCGAAATAGTTATGAATTTCGTAAACGAGATAGAAAGTACTTTCAAACCAAGAAAAACGACAATCGAGGAAAAAACACCATGTACCAATACATACGTGCAAACGATCACATGCCACACAAATATATATGTTCACTGAACCACGCCATTCGGTGTCCAAAACAGTTAAGCAGCCAAAATTATTCAAAAGAAATGAAACGAAAATAAAAGTGAAAACTTTTTTTTTAAATTCATTTCGTCTTTCATTAAGTTGCGGTTGTAAACGTAAAATTCGACCTCGTTGTTGAGCTTGGAAGAAAGAAGACAACAACAACAACAACAACAACAACAACAACAACAACAAAAATTTGCCAAATTTTTACTATTCGTTTCACTCATTTATTTTTCCCTTCTTTCTCGTCTTTCTTTTTCATTTGGGTTTCGGTTTAACTGGTTTTTGTCGAATTTCAATGATTGTACAAAATCATACACACCAGCGTGCTAATCACAAAGGTATATTTTTCGGTGTGGCTCATCTTATATTTCGGAACCACATAATGAAGAAAACCCAAAATTATAAAAACTATGCGAATTATGCGATTGACAAAAACTCAAAGAATTCGACCATTTGCAAGCGTCAGGTTATGTATATATGTGTGATTTACTCGTTATCGAAATTAAAATTTCATTTTAAAAACATATAAGAAGCGAACGAGAAACGAAATGAAATTAAATTAAATGACAATTACGGCTCCATATCAGTTTGCCGTTAAAAACTCAACAATGTAAAAAGAAAAGGAATCGGTCATTCAAATGGTGGAAAACTGAAATGAAAAGAGAGACCGAGAGAGAAAGAATGAAAACCCAAATAAATGATCGAGCGACCGAACAACCGAAAATAAAAAAAAGACGCGCACACTACTGCCGAAAAAGTCGAGGAAACGCATGAGAGTCAGTTAGTCATTTATTCAGTGAGACGATCAAGCGGGCCATCTACTTTCGATTTTGATTGGTAATCTGTTTCGGCCGTAGACGTGAATTTGTGCGTGTAATATTCATTTGCCATTGTTTTGGTTGGTTTTGTTGTTGTTGTTATTGTCGTCGTCATCAACGTCGTCGCCGTTGTCGACGCTTAATGTTTTTTTTTTTTCGGCAACCAAAAACTTTCACCGAAAATTAAGTGAGTTTTTGTTGTTGTTTCCCGTTGAATTGTTCACTATTGCGGACATTCATATGTTTTCTGCTTGAATTTCGGCAATGATGATTTCAACTGGATTCGAACGGAAAACCCTAAAATGAATTCATACATGTAAAAGTCTTCATTAAATGTTGTTAATGAGAATTTGGAGATTTTTGACATTCCACTCTTTTGTTGTGGATATTTGTGGCCACTCGCTTTTATTCGCTTACATTTAAAATCGATCGAGTGATTTATGGGCTATCTTTGTACCACACGGATTACGATTCATTATTTATTGCGTATTTATTCCTTTACTCCCTGTCTCTTTCTCTTTGTTTCGTTATTTCGTTGTTGCTCGTTATTTTAAACATGAATTGTCGGGGTTGGGCATTGCATTCAACATTTCATTAGATTGTTCAATTGTATGTGCGGCATATAATGTCATCAATTGTCATCCGATCAATGCAAAATTTCTATCGGAAATCGATCGAATGAAGAGCAAGTGTTTGGATTCATGTTTGTATGGAATATGTTTCCGTTTATTGATGGCGCCAATATTCAATTTTTGATATTGTGGATGGCAGCAATCATTAAATCATATTAAGTATTAAAAAGTTAAAAAGTTAAAAAAAAAAAATCTCGATCGACAGAGCAGTTTTACCTACTGGAATCAAATAATATTCCAAATCGCATAGAATAATAGGTAGACTATTCAATATAAATACAAAATAAAAATGCGAAGAAGAGATTTAAAAAAAGCATTCGTTCAAATTGTTTTCAAAACAAGGCGTGGAACGATTGAACTTGTAATGGAAAGTGATACCAAATTCATTAGCTGGACAATGTGTGCCGTTGTTATTTTTGTTGTTGTTGCGATTGCATTGATATGCGATATAAATTGAGCAACATTGTGTGAATTACGTAGTTTTATGTAAATGTATCGTGATATGCATTGCTGAATAGAACGAATGTTTCAAGGTCGTTTATTATTCCAAGATATTTATTGTCATTGATAACACCGCGCATAATGTATTTTACTTTTACTTGTACAATCATTTACAATACGCAAATATACGTTAACTTTATTCAACGGACACTACTTCGCTCACTTTATGAAGAGATCTTTTGTCCGTACTAATTTGAGCTTGATTGTAATATTACCATTTGGCTCCAGCTAAACGAAATGAGTCGGCAGTTTATTTCACATTTCATTCATTCGAAAAGCAGTCTCAAATAAATTAATATAGCAGACTATAATCAAATTTCGTACGCTGACATGACATTATTTTTCAATGGATTTCGTTATTTGATGTATTGATTGAAATCGACATTTCATATTTGCGGTAAGGATGCAGCCGGCCAGTTTAGCATCAAATCAATGAGCTTTTATGCGTAAATCGAATGCAAGTCATGCCATTGATATATTCAGTCGAAATTGGTCCGATCATGTTACCTTTCATTCATACCAAATGATACACAATCACACACACACACACACACACATTGCTCTCGAGTAGAAAGTGGAAACCATAAAACTATTCACACGAAATTGTTCAATCGAAATTATACTTGTAGGTTAAAAGTAACACCATGTCGTTATGTTTCGTACGATTCGAATTTGGGTGAATTGTTTATTTTTCCGAGCCTATTTCACCACGCATTCAATTACAATTCCATGAAAAGGCATGACAATTTTGATACAACTGCTTTTAATGTGGCCAGCGCTTATCACACATTGGATTCGTAAATTAATTGCATAAAAATAAATTGTGTATGAATTTCACACATGTAAAAACTTTCAAAGTCATAAATAGCACTAGTGGAATAAGGGATCATTTGAAAGTGTTACAACAGGCACACTTAATTATATACGTGTGTACGGTATGTAGATTTAGTATGAAATGCACATTCACACACATTTGAAGAGAAAAAAAAATATTACTTTTTTTTTATTTTTATTCTCGTTTTAAATGGAAAATCTATTTGCGTAATCAAACAACTGGTTATGCAGTAAAATCTGAAATGAAAATCGATCACCAGAACAAAAATGATTTTATAATAGTAGGAAGTGCGGTTGTGCGAAAATAAGCAAAAGCAACAAGCCAGCACGAATAAAAAGTAAAGAGAAGTAAGGAAAAAATTGGTACAATCAAGTAAGCTAAAAGAGCGCGCAAGCAATACATTCCGACTTTATAAATGAAAGTTAAATTGGAAAGAGCAGCAATAGCGGCGGCGGCAATAGCATGAAGCCACGAACATTGAAAGACAACATTGTGAACCACCGAAGCACACTATTATGGTGTAGCGAGCTCAACGAGTGACTGATCTTAACTCGTATTCGAATCAAATGTACTTGAGCGTTTGAGAAGCGCTTGCGCTGAAGAAAGACAACACATAAAAAAAGCAACAACAAGCAATTTCACTTTCGTCGCACGACTCGATTTCTGCTTCTTCTTTTTTTTCTCTAAGTCATATTTTTTCAACACTTTGGCACATCTTTTGTGCAGAGTGTCTCGTATTTAGCATCGACTCAATCATATCGATACTCATGTGAAGCGAGAGTGGATTTTTTCTTCTTCTCCATCTTTCGTTTAAATTTCTTGTGTAGTCAATGGTATTTGCAGTTTTCAGCACTTACTTGGGGTTTTCTTTCTCGCATCAACAAAGAATGCATAATTATGATATTGCTAAAAGTATGTTTGGCTGACGAAGAGGTGTGGATAATTGTTTTACACATTGGAAATGGCTCAATGTGATGATGACTATGACTTGAACGCCTGTCTGATGAAGAAAAAAGTAAAAAAGAAATAGTGCCCATAAATGATTACATAACATTCAATCGTGCTATGAATCAGTCGATGCATAGCCAATGTTCATCTGAACTGAATTGTACCGTAACTGAAACGAACGGAACCAAAACAAAATTAAAACTAAATCAAATCAAATAAAATAAAAACTGAAACCAAAACTCCACATCGATAATCAAATCAAATGGTTTTGGTTGTTTTGCATGACCTTCTCCAATTAAAACTGATCGACGCTTGTACAGTTTTCATCTATTGTGAATTATGTTCGTTTGTTGACTTAAGTATTTACTATTAACCATAGAATCTAAGTTTAAAGTTTACCATTTCGATTTAATCGGAACGGGAGCGTTTGTCTATAAGTAATCGTAGTTTTTCTCTATTCAGGAAAGGCATCCGGAAATAGCAAAGATATATGTGGCAACGATGATAAATTTAAAGAGGATGGCGATCCATGGAATGTTGAAGCACAAGCTGCCTTCTTAGGGCCAAATTTATGGGACAAAACCTTACCATATGACACGGATCTCAAGGTAACACATGTTAGTATCCTTTCATATTTGTCATTTCGAAATGAAATCTCTCTCGAACGAACTCGTACCACCTTTTTTTTATCTATCTACTTTTCCTTTTTCTCTTTCGAATTTAATTCAATTTTTGGCTATAAAATAAATTTAAAAAAAACATTATTCTATCAAAATTAATTGAAAAGAAAAATTTGACATCGAACATTTTCAAAAAAAAAAAAAGAAAACGAAATTCGCGATTTTCTATAACAAGAACAAAGGCAACACATATTGATTCGTTTCTGCGCTCAATTTCAAATCGAATGAACAAGAACCAAATAAAAAGGATACCAACCAAAAATCAATTTTTAATAAGAAAAATCGCTTAAGTTCGATCAATTGTTTAACCTGAATGCGTTTAACCTTTTTTGACATGCAAAATTCATCCAAACTAAAATGAGCTTACTCATTTAATATAGAAAGTATTGTTTTTCTTCAAAAACAAATTTTTTTTTGCTTAACCAAAATAAAGTCATATCAAAGTTTAACACATAGTCGATGTTACATTTAAAAATAACACTAGTTTCTTATTTTCCGTATGCATGATACGTTTGCCTCATTTGAACAGGGACAAAATAAGATTGTGAATGTTCAGTCGAAATTATTTTTAGTATAGCGGAATTTTGTGTCATACACACGATCGTGCGAATGTAGCATAACTACAGGCGCTCATATATGCTTACCACCAAATTAAAGCTTTCTAGTTTAGTAAAAACCACAACTTGCATTTAATATGCGCTTTTCCTATATTTATTTGATTTTCGATTTTTCGTTAAAATAAAAAAAAGAGTTCTAAGCTAACAAACAAAAGACGAAATAACAGTGAACGAATTAACATTAACATTCAAATGATACATTGATTGAATTTACAGTATGCTGACCTAGATGAGTTTTTGTCGGAAAACAATATTCCTGATGGCTTGCCCGGTACACATTTGGGTCATTCGACTGGTTTGAACCATCGTCCATCGGTGAATGATTCATTGGGTTATTCGACTGGATTAGCACTAGGCTTAGGTCACATCACAACAAAACGTGAACGCTCACCATCACCATCCGATTGTGTCAGTCCCGACACGATAAATCCACCGTCGCCGGCTGAATCGAGTGAGTTAAATCACGTCATGCACATTTCCTTTTTCTTTTCTCTTTATCTACATCCATGAATGCAAATTAAAAATCGCCCCGCCCTTTTTTGCTTTTCAAAATTTTTGTTTTGTTTTAATTTTTTTTTTCAATCATCATCTTCTTTTGAAATTAAAATTTCTCTCCAAAAAAACCCAAACATTTCGATAACCAAATTAGCTTCCCCTCCCCAAATCAGATCCATTTTAAAATTTATGTTTTACAACATGAAAATACAGTGAAGACAAAACAAAAACCAAAACAAAAATCAATTAAATTAACTTTACAGCATTTTCGTTTGCGTCATCAGGCCGTGATTTTGATCCACGTACACGTGCATTTTCGGACGAAGAACTTAAACCACAGCCAATGATCAAAAAATCGAGAAAACAATTTGTGCCCGATGAACTTAAGGACGACAAGTATTGGGCTAGACGCCGAAAGAACAATATTGCCGCCAAACGATCGCGTGATGCGCGTCGTCAAAAAGAAAACCAAATCGCGATGCGAGCACGATATTTAGAAAAAGAGGTTAATTTTATTTCTTATTCATATTTTTTACTAATTTTACCATAGTGCCAGTGAATATACAATTTTAATTCTAACTATATAATTATATAATATATCTTTTATTTTTTAATTAAGAACCTTAAAACCATTTCTATTCCACTGGACACGATAAATTTTAGCTAAATTTGATATTTTTTATAAATTTATTTACAAGATTTCTTTACAGAACTCAACGCTACATCAAGAGCTGGAGCAATTAAAGCAGGAGAATATGGAACTGCGTGCGCGCCTATCCAAATATCAAGACGCATAAGTTCATGTGTTATTCGGTCGCCGGTTGTATGCATTACATTAACGACAACAACATGAAAAATTAAATTAACATTAACATTAAAATTTAAATTAAAACGAAAAGTGAGAAGAAAAAAAAATAGGAAGAAGAATGAAGGAGCGTTAAATAAGCAGAATATAAATGATGCAGCAGATAAATTGCAGCAAAACCACATACACAAACACACATCCACATAAAAGTCACCTATGCATGCATACAAACTATTACTACGTATACCGAATACAAAATACTGTTTAAAGATTAACACATGGATATACTTGATTATACATTTTTAGTACTAAAACAAAAACATTTATGGAGCTAAGCTTATGCGTTAAGAATAGGCAGCAACAAAAACAGCAACCACCACCATCACCACCACCAACACCACCACAACAAAATACCGACTTACATCTTTGCTGAATTTTCAATTGATGACACTCATCCTGGGGGGAAAGGCGATCATTTGATGTTCGACAGAATTTAAGAAACATACAACAAAAAAAAAACCAATAAGAAAAAAAAAACAATAAATCAAAGTAGCCAGCTAAATTAGATGATTTAAATTGATCAAATGATAAAAATCGTACACAAAAACAAAAAAAAAACTCCCACAATCAAAGCAAAATGATGAGAATAACGAATGGCCCTAGTAGTTGTAGATTGTACTAAACAATAATTTAAAATAAAAAAAAGTAAACGAAATACACAATAATAATGGAATAGTGTTGGTGCAGGACAGGCGATTAGTTTTTAGACAAAACAGAATAATATTATGTATGTTAAATGAAGTTGAATAAATTTATACAACAAATAAATGAAGTAGAATGAAAATACGATTATGAATTATGATTATGAAGTGAAGAAAAATGAAAAACATTTAATTTTAGAAACAAAATACACAATTTAGATATTTAAGAAATACATATACACCAAGTTTATTCGTAGAAATTGCAATCTAAACAAAACAAAACAAACCACTGTCTAATGTTATTGTGAGACTTGTTATGTTTTTTTTTAATTTTTTTTTTTTGTTTGTTTTGGTTTTTAAATGAAAATGAAACGAACGAAAAAGAAAGAAGCAAACAATAAACACAAAATCGAACGGAAAATGAAGAGGAAAGAAAGAAAGAAATTCATTAGAGTGCGTACGATTTACATTTTAAGATTTAAATTAATTTCTTTTGAGTATATCATTCATATCTTGTTTTCCCCCTTCGCTTTTATTTATATGCCAACATTTTCATTAAAACCATTTTCGATGCTCTTAGGGTTTCACTTCATTTAATGTTACTGGTTTCCTTTTCTCTTTTTTTTTGGTTTTGGGAAAAATGTTGAAAAGACAGACACAAAAAAACAAAAAAAAAAAGATCAAACAACCGTTTGAAATTTTGCAAATAATATACTGTTGGTTACCTATTCGGGTTATTGTTGAAAGAAGTATGATATTGTGTATATCGATCGAAACTACCAAATACTATTCAGGACGAGTACTTAATTGCAAATAGACCCCAAGAATGTGTGAGGAGCTATTGAAACATTTGAGACAACATGTCTTTAAATTGTGGCAACCTCGGCCATGTACATTTGTTACCGGAGAATAATCGTTACCAAAATCACAATTACATAAATGTGCGCACGTCATAGTCACTAGATACACAAATTGTGCTAGTTTCACATTTACCCAATCTATTTTAAATATATTTGTATCAGTCGCTCTGTTTTCTCTTTGTTTTTCTAATTTTTATGCACCTATTTACTTTACTACTCAACACATCCAATTTATTAAAATACAGCGAATTTTCTTGCAAAGTTAGGGGGGAAAATCAAGTAAAAAAAAATGTAATATGACACCGATTTAATCAATTTAATGTTTCGCTATTTATTTTTTACCCCGTTTTTCTCCTATTGTTTCCCATTCTTTAATTAGACATTAAACAAAAATTGTTACTTTTGTTCTTATGTTATAAAACATGAAGCAACTAATTGTTATTATTATTATTTTTTCTTAAATTTTTATTCTTGCGTTTTGGTTTAACATAAAATTGTTGAAAATTTGATTTCCTTTGTAAATATAAAGAAAAAGTACATAACATTGACTCTTTTCTTTTGTTTTGTTAACTTGACTAGTTGTCTGCTTGTCTTGGTAATAAAAACAAGAACCACCACCACCTCCAACATACATACACACACACATATATATATATATATATATACAACTCACACGCTGTCATCGTTATTTTTTTTTGGGGGGAAATTAAGAATTCTCCTTAAATTATTCGTTTGTGTTTTGTTTTTAACAACCCACCACCTAAGATCTAAACATCTTCAACAGCACTTAACTGATCACATCCACACTCACACACACATCGTCTATCGATGCTGCTATTCTCTAATTGTCGTTTTAATTTCGTGTGAATAATTTTCTTAATCGATTTTTCCGTGGAGAAAATGATAAATATGACAACAACAACAACAAAAAATGTTTATACCAATGTAAATTAGAATTCAGAGGTTATTTTATTAGACAAAAGAAAAACAAAAAGAACAACAATAATAACGAAAAAGCTGATTGCTAAATAAATAATTTAACAAAATCTAACGACAAATATTATTACGTATTGAGAAATAAATTATGATATTGGCATAGTGTGTTGTTGAAATTCACAGTGAAGAATAATATTTTTATTTTGTTGAAAACATATTTGGCACATTTTTCATGTATTTTTCTAAATTTGTTGATGTTTATAATTACAAAAAAAAAAATTTCGATCTTCAACAAAAACATACCCACACACTAAATTACGAACGTTTTGGTTTTCACAACATTATCGATTCAAGAATTGGTGGAATTTGTAATTCGATTTTTTTTTTAAATGTACAGACGGTATGAAACCAAATGAATTTTTGTGATGAAAGATGGCTCAAAAAATTAATGCTAAACAATTTTCTCAGTAACCGTTCTCTTGAGTGAGATTTTAAAACTTTGAAAATGAGTATGTGTCTCATTATTTGTATCGTGATAGAACATTTGAGCATAAACTCGATTGAAAACCCAAACACCGTATTCATTAGTTTTTATTTTGTTCTCATTGTGATTGAGAGTAAATTTGATGTTCCAAAAAAGAAAAAAATGTGTAAAAAACGTCTGATGATCAATTGATGAACTTCAAAGGATTTTTTCCAAACGGCATTCGTTCGGAACGTTTACCATTATTTACACGCTCCATAATAATTTTTTTTTTTCGTAAACAGTGGCAATATTTATTTCTTATCTCATAAATTTGTAAACAAATTAAAACAAATTCAATAGACGCAAAGTTACCGTAATACGATGAATGAACGATAAGTTTTTAGAAAAGAAAAATGTAGAAAACCATCGGATTCGAAAGGTAGAGTTGATTTAGTTTAAAAAAAATAATAATTTAAAAAAAATGAAAAAGAAAAAGTTCAAAATCCGTTTTCAATCAGATCACAATTTGTAATATGCTTTGGTTGAAGAATTCAAAGAAAAAAAACTATGCTAGCTATGTACTGAAAAAAATGTGAAGCAAACAATATTGAATAATTACAATGAAATTTTAGATATTCCTAAAATGAAGAAGTAAAATATTCAAATTTAGCAAAAAAAAAAAAACGAAGCAAAAATAACATAAAATCCAACCATAGTTCTACATATAAATAAACAACAACAAATTCATTCAGTAGTTGATTAAAACAAACAAAAAAAAAATAGTTAGATCAATTATAGGGGGCAAAATATATTACATGAATATTAATATTAAATATTTTAGTTAATTTATGTTTATCAAAACCAAACAATGGAAACACAACTCAATCTATCACTCTCATGATGTTCGATCAACAACATTTGGCAGCTAAGATTGAAAAAAAAAAAATGGGGAGCTATGTTTGCCGTTTTGAATCGACAGCTATTAATTAAATATTTAATAATTTAAAAAAATGGGGGTTTTGAATTCAAATGTCATTTAGTAATAATATAACGATTACCACTCATTGAGATTCATCGAAATCAGCTGATATTAAATATGAAAACAGAACAAAACGAAAATATTCAAGAACAATAAGCGTTTGGAATGATACGAAGCCCGATGGATATCTTTTTGACTCGGCGATATTAAAAAAATAATAACATTTAATTTTTTTTACTCATTTCGATTATTTGTGTTCATTGAAAATGGGAATTCAATTCCCGCTGTATTATACGAATCACATTAGAGTTTGCCACAAAAATCTGCTGCCCGCCCCCTTTGGTTTCACTATCTGATGTTTAATATTCATGAAAATATTGTTCAAATTTACACTCAATTTGAAAGCACAACAAGCTACTCAAATCAGTTCAGTTATGAAAACGAGAAAAAAAAATTATTGCTTTGGGCATTGTAGACGCAATTATTAAAAAAAACACACACCTTTAGATAAAAATGAAAATATAGTTTAGCGTATGGTGAAAAATTTAAACTAAACAAAAAAAATGGAATTATTGTAGTTGCTAATTTTAAAAACGAAAAGAGAAATGAAAATTTATAATAATTAGAAGCAAGTGGAGATTTAAAGAAAAAAAAAAACAATTAGTTTGGTTAGAGAACGAAGTCGTAATACACAAGCACACATTATATTTTATTCGTTTAAATAAAATATCAATTTATTCACCCAATTTATTTTTGATTTTTGTTTTTTATTCTTTGTTTTTCTTTTTTTTTGTTGGTCTTTCCATGGCGAAAGAGTCTTCTCTATTTCAATTGATTTTTTTTTTGACGCACACTAAATCAGATTTTTATTGGCAACAATTGTGAAAATCACACTGCGACGATAATGTTTATGTGTAAATGCTATTCTTATGGAAAATTTATTTAAAAAAAAAGAGCTGAGATAAAACAGCCAACATAAAAACCGACCTCAAGAGTTGCCTTGATTTTTTTTTCGTTTTACGCCGAATTTTCATTTCCGGTGGAATTCGCGATCAGACGTTGATTGACGTTTTAACTCGTTTCAATTTTTACTGAAGATAAAAAAATATGCCCCAGGCAGTTGCGTCTGAATTTCAGTTTTTTGTTTTGCTTTGAATAAATCGTCGAGTGTACGATACAGATTGTAAAAGAATGTAATGGGAAAGAGTAAGCACAAAATATGGTGAAAAATAAAGGATTTCTGCGTTGAAATCAAAAAATTAACCAAACTAATTATATTGATAAATTGGAAATACGTGTTACCCATTTGTTGTCAATTATTGTTATGATGAAGAAGAGACAAACATTTAAAACTAATGAGAAATAACAATATAAAGCGGTTTGTTACTTTTAATGTTAAAAAAAAACAGATAAACTGGCTGTTGTATTTTGTAGCTCACGGAATTTATTGAAACAACAACAACAAAGCTCATAAAAAAAACACAAAAATTGAATTCATTCTGGTTTCTTAAGATGTTTTTCTATTTGCTCGTATTTCGAATTCCTTCCAAATGTCAAGTGTTATCTTTCACAAAAAATAAACCTTAAAATATAAATCTGATTTGTTCCATACATACAGAATATTCGTAATGCAGTCAAACAATTGAGTGTTGCTCAAACCTAGAAGATGGAAAGGTGATCAACTTAAAGTTCAAACAATTCTGTGTCGATTGATGGCATTCCCATTGAAACTAAGACGCATTTCGAATCAAAAACATAATAGTTGTGATGTACGATAATCATTTCGATATATTTCATCAATTGACATAGAATTTTTCGCATTTTAAATTAAAAGTGCTTGTTTTACCTTCCGATGAATAAAATCTATCAATTTAAACAAATAATTAGAAAAGACAAACAAAAACTAGATGTAATAGCATTTTGTTCACTCTGATTTGAAAATACACATTAAATATATTCAGTCATAAACGAAAATTTAGTAAAAATGCGCTTAAAATAAGGTGACGGCAGAATTAAATTGTGTTTTTTCAACGACTTTTTAAAATAAAAATCATTGCTGTGTTCTATTCCCATTTGTTTGATAGAATATTTCAACGATATTACGCTAACCACACTCGCATTATTTTCAAATCCAAAATAAAAAAATTTTGGTACTGAATAAAATACGTTGAAAGCAATATGATGAGAGAGAAAATATTGTTCATTGAACACTCACATATTGATAATAGTTATCGTTGATGATCGTTTCCTAAAAATGCAAAATGTGCCTTGATTTAATGTCCGCGAAGAAAAAAAAGCACTATTTTTGGATGGGGAAAACCCAACGAAAAGAATTTTCCCAATTATCTCTGCAAATGCTGTTTTTTTATTCTCTCAAAACCCATAAAATTCTATTGATGCACAATTTATTTGCTTGTCCATTCAAAATGTTTGATAACAAATCAAAAGTGATTTTTATTTAGATGTAAAATCATCTCTACATACATTCAACATAAAATGATATTAGTAATGGCGAACAATGATATTCAAACAACCAATCATCGATTGAAATTAGCAGAATGGTCGATGTCTTTATTTAAAAGGAAAGCAAAAGCAATGTCATCCATGGAATAGTGAAGATTACTCCACTTAAAATCAAACTACCTAAAAACAAACTACAATATCACTGGGAATGTATCCGGAATTGTACTGTGCTTTTATGTGAATTATTTCCGAAATAGATCTTTAAAGAGTCTTGAAATGCACTCGATATAGATAAAACTCTACGAAATTGTTCATTCAATCGAAAACAATATTTCATAAAAAAAATTCAAATATTTCGTGCAAAAAATGATTTACTTGATAACTTTTTCTTCATAAGATGGATCTTCCAGAATTTTATCATCTAACATTGATATGGAACGCTTGAATATATTCAATATTGCTTGAATGTTGAAGAACGCACAGTTGTCAATTTTTTTTTTATAATTTTATTCTTTTAATAATGAATCGCAAATGAGCTCACATCACCAAATCCATAAAAAAATATAATACTAATGTCCAAACAACCTTGAGCTTCTCATTTCGAAGAATTATACATGGATTGAGTATTTGAAAAGTCAATATTGCATTGGAACAATGAATGCGCCAATAAAAAACATAAACGCAATCACATATTAAATACATAGACTGCAATCGGAGGAAACAACTGATCTTTGGATTTCTCGAACTGAGAGTCAACCGATTATATTTCGATGATTTGAAAGGAATTTCGAAATTCAGACGAAAAAATAAAATGAAAAACATACAAATTTAATGCGAGATTTAATAAAATCCTAGAAATTGCCGTAGCATTACCATTTTTAATAATTACCGATATGATACAAACCACTAGCGTACGAACAGAGATTGTGTAGCTTAAACTGTTCACACTGATTACACAACCAGAACGAACGAATAAATAGATAAATTATCCCCCCAAGAAAAATGAAGTAAAAAAAATTAACATAAATTATAAAATGAAATTATATGAAAATATTCTTAAAACTAAAATTTAAAAATTTAAAAGAATTTATTTTTTAGAAAATGTTAATGAGCTAAAAATGAAGAAAAATGTGACAAAAAAATATTAAACATATTTCTTTTTGAGGAAAATATTCGATACCCATTTAAATATGCAAATGAACGGAAATCGATGCAACAAAAAAAAAATGCGGGTGAACGCAGCAATGCTGTTTAAAAACTCTGAAGCCATTCGTATTACTTTGAAAGGGTGTTTGTCAAAAGTTTTGACTCAAAATATTTGTAACACCCGGAACAGAATGGCATCCAAAATGGAGTGGCTACTGCGTTTGCCACAAGAAAAAAAGTAAATAATACAATTTACCAAATACAAAAAAAAAAGAAAAAAAAAATAACAACAAAAATTCTATTGATGAGACGTAGAGAAGCACATGTTTTCCAATGTTCACGTACATTGTTTTTATCCTTTCATTGCATTCATTTTCAAGTATCATTCTATCGATGTTTATAGTCGGTAAAGTTGCTTGAATGTTGAAGAACATAATCTGCTCTATTTTTCATGAATGGATCTCAAATAGATATACATATTATTATTATACATACAAAGATAAACAAAATAAATTGTTATTGGCTGCTCAGTTTAGTGAGAACAGAACAAGTTTAACACGAAAATAGAAGAAAAAACGTCAAGCGTTTTCATTGTGTTCATTTTCAGCTGGGGAAAAATCATGGAAAATAATGCACGTGTGAGGGTAAGATCTTGATTATGGCCACGTACAATGTGCATTTCGTCACCGTGCGTACTTACAATTGAATTAAAATAATGGAATTCAATAACCGGAAAGTCTTTAAAAGTGTCTTCTTATTAAAATACGAAAAGCGTGTATGCTGTATTTCTATTGTAAGAAGCTTTTGCTAAATGGTAAATACGAGGGGCAAATCACTTAAAAATTACTTATTAATTATTATTGATTGTTTTTCGATTATTCTCCGATTACTTATCGATTATTTTAAATTTTATTCTTTTCTTTTGTGATTCTCCCCTTAGGTAAATATTACCTACACATTTCAAATAAAATTGTTTTAATTTCAACCACAAGATACAAGCTCATCGGTATCGATGCAATAGACAATCGAATTACATGTAAGCAAATGCTTACGCTTATTATCGTGCCGAAACTATTTACATTTCTATGTGGAAAAGCAATGAAACATGTTGCTCGTCCCATCACTTGTTGTCATGTATGGCACACACATGCCCACATAGAGTCGCCGCAAGTCGTGAGATTCACATGTACAGAAAGAGAGGAAAAGCCCGCGTCCAGAGAGAGAGAGAGCAATACAAGCGACGCAAGCAAATCACATACCATACCAATACAGTGAGACGATGCGGTTGCCGTGTGCGTATCAAAAAAACACATGCCTCTTGGTCGTACAGTGCGGTTGTTGACAGAAAACATTGAAAGCATTACGTAAACAATGTAAAGTCCAAGCATTGAATGTAAAAATGCGAAAAACGGCATATTTCCAATAAAATAGAAAGAAAATTAAACGAACAGGCAAATTCAATGAACCAACCAACGAACAAGAGCACATTTATAATCAAAATATGACGAGCATCACACACGTGCTGTGAATATGACATCGTTTGTGTAATTGAATTTGCAAGTTAATCGAAAATACTGCGAAATGGAACAAATGATGTAAAACAAAAGGTTCCTAAATGTTGCTTACTCAAAACTCGATGTGTAACATCAAAAAACTCATCAGCTCATGCGGTAACATTGAATATGCGTTAATCATCGGTTTGTCAACACATAATTGACGCTACATAATATATCACAGCGAATATATACATGTACATTGTATATCATACCTGCCAAAACTACTTGACTAAATAATAATAATTATAATATATGGAGAAGAATTTAAATTTTAAGTTGGAATAGAAATTGGAGACAATGTCTATTACCGATTATGTTGATCGGAACGGGTCCATGTCAATTAACGCACTTAATAAGTACAACATTTATTTCGAGAGAAAATTTGTGGTATCGCGATAATCAGACAATAAAGAGAATCATTATGTAATCTATTAAACATTTCAAGGTATACCTTCGTAATCATATCTCAACAGCGAATCCTCGTCTTACCACCTTCACATTCGTTTACTCTCTTCTCTCCTTTGTTTTGTTATATTTCGTGAAAAATAATAAGGTTCCGAGTTTCATAATGCCAATGTATCTATTGAATAATCGTTATATGTGACGATGGAACCCTTTCTTGCTTTCAACTGTCATACATACTAATCAAACGTTTTCAATTACCATTTTGTTGTAAATGTTTTCATTACAGCATTACTGACGTGACAGTGACATAATTTTGTTTTATATTTGTCTCGATAACGGTACGATGATATTTTTCGACGTTGATAGTGTGCGTTTCGTTTCTTCAGGGCGATTGTCACATATAATGGAAAAGTACTTTACAAACACGATATATATCCGCTCTTTCACCTATTGATATATATATAATTTTGATGATGAAGTGAATTTACCTGTAAACACCACGTGCGCGACAATTCACATTTTATCCGGTTTATGCTGAAACTACTATTTAACGGGTTTGATTCTATTTTTCTTTTCTTCTTTTGAATTGAAAGATGTTGAATAACACTGCTGGCAGAACAATTGACGGAAATTTCCGAGAATATTTACATGTTATTTGTGGAGCAATGAATTTACCAAATTACGTCATATCAATGATACAACTATTTTTCATACAAAATAAAGATTTTTTTTCCTTTTCCCAAATGGGATTTTCTTTATACAATAACGTGCAATAATGCTGATTTATTACATGAACAAATCTTAATTTTTATTAACGAAATATAAATGACAAAACTCGATGCCAGAAAATAAGGTATCGATTTTGTACCAATTTTTGTAAAGCTTCTCATTTTTTCCATGCTTTTTATTTGTAATTGGATTTAATTAACCATTGTTGACGAAATTTGAGCTTTTCTTTTTTATATATATCTTTGGACCGAATGGGCGTGTTTTTTTTTTTGCATTTGATTACGAATTTCACAATTCAATCATCGTAACCTTTCAATATTAGATAAGAATGTGGACTTATAATATATTAAATATAGTGGCCGTGAATTGTTGAATAACTAAAATGGCCGGTATTGTTATAAAACGATGAATTCCCATACATTATTCTTTCCAATTTCGCTAATTATTTAGTTCCATTTACGTACGGTACAATCTTGTACGAGGGCGACTATTTAAGTTTCTTCAATATGTATGTTTTAGTATTGCCCGATGCAAACCATTGTCATATTCGTAAAGTTGGACATTTTTCATGACCATTTGACTTAACAGGACGAATTTTAGTTTTGTGGTATGGCCACGGTGTCAGTTGGAAAAGGTCAACTTCGCAAAAAAATGAAATTTACAAAAAAGATTATTTCTCATAAGTTTTCAAAAAGAGCTGCCTGCTCAACAGTATTACTTCCGACTCAAGTCGGGGTATGGGAAGGAAGTACCATGCCTTGCCACTGTATACAACTGGTTCACTGAATCCCATCGTCATGGTGCTCGCTACAGTGATCAATTGCGCGATGGTCCTTCGAAAATTGATGTCATCGAGAAAAACTCTGGTGCCGATTGAGTTAGGATCGAAGTTTCTTTTACAGTTAAATTGTGGTATGCCCAAGGATCACAGAGACTCCAATCATTTGGTTCTTCCATGAATTACAACATGAAAAAAATAAATCTTTACGTGTCAACCCACAGTTGCTCAAAAATCGATTGATTTTAATCACATCCAAAAAATCATAACCAATTTGACATAGGATAATAAAAACACGTCTATACGATCGCAATAGAAGCCAAGACATGATTCCAGTAGTTTGGACCTGAAACAAAAACTTGGTTGACTCTCTGAGTCTTCAAACATGAACACAATCGAACAAAAGTTGTTCGTTTGTGAAGTGATAGGGAAAATCGGACCTCATTATTTTACAGTGTTATGTGTCATGTTGCTACCATGCCTTTAGAGGATGAAAGGTCCTTCAATGCTGAATAGTACACAACCATTTGATTGTCAAAAGTCATCACGGGAATATGGAGACCAAAACTCTGAAACTTATAATCCCAAAACATGGCAAAAAGAAGCCCATCAAACAGTCGACTATTTGACCACCCAAAAGATCGAATTGATGCACAATACTCCGTGTACGAATTATTCGGGACCCCTCTGTCCACCAGAGACCAAAATCAGTTGGATACAATATATTTTTCGTACTTGAAATTAGGTGCATATTCAAAAAAGTGCACTTTTTGGAGTGTCATGTTTAAGCTGCTGTCGTAGCCATACCACAAAACTAAAATTCGTCCTGTTAAGTCAAATGGTCATGAAAAATGTCCAACTTCACGAATATGACAATGGTTTGCATCGGGCAATACTAAAACATACATATTGAAGAAACTTAAATAGTCGCCTACGTATTAGCAAAAATAAATGTCACGTTATTGTGATGAATAAATAAATAGACTTGACCAATCACATTAATACAGTTGCAATTATCAAGAATGATTCTATTTTGATTCCTTCTTCATTAGTCATATTCCTTTTTTCGAAATATTTGATTGGACGTATCTTTATAATTAGACGCACATTACTCCAACAAAAAAATAATAATTAAAAACATGGGTAAAACTGTTCGAATTTCGTGGAAATCATTTTTTTAAAAATGAGAACGCAAAACAAAGTGATTCGTAACTATGTAGTTCATATCAGCTGTTATCGCTTTTACGTAAAGTGGTCAATTTGAATGAATGAGTGTAAATTAAAATATTTTTTTTTATTTGAATCAATATTATACATTTGGATCGCGTGAAAGCGACCGATCGGTTCAAATCAATTTAATATAAATAAAAACATGAACTTGAGAATATTGATTCAATGTATTGTAGAACGCGTCAATCTATCGGAAATTACGTTAAATCATTTGTAATGGAAATGCAACAGATTTTATTGTCGATGACCTTAAAATTTATAACGTCTGTTCTGATTAATTATTTTGTTAAGGAAAGAAATCGGTAATTTCAATGAACTATGCAAATGTCATACACATGCTCTCTCTCTAGATGAGCACATTTTTTTTTGTTCGTGTTTGATTTTGTAAGCAATCATTTGAGTAACCAACTCTTGATTAAGTAACATCAAATATAATAGATTTGCAGATATAAATCGAAAAACTGTGGGGCATCAATGATATTGGTGGGTGAAATATACCTGTTTTGTCAAAGCCCGAAGCTCTTTCAATATAACATTAGAATGGTTCTATCATATAATAAACAAACCATGCCATTTATACTGTAAATTATCCATTTTAACGCGGGTGTCTCAATATCATGGATAAAGTAGGTCTAGAATCCAATAACTGTGCACAACTGAAATCAAACTAAACGTATTTCATTATATAAGAATTACATCCAGTCAATTTTGTTATATATTCACGATACAAATTTTGCACGTAATACGGCCGTGCACACGATGGATCGAAACACCATCAAATATAAAACAAACAAACAAAAAATCATCAACAGAACCACAATGTCGCTTATAGGTTTTATATTTTGAGCGTGCGCGCAAACACAAACACACTTAAAGTGCAATTGCGCATTTGTAAACGCAAACGCGAATGAACGAGTTCGCGTAAATTTGTATATATGACTGCAATGACGATTATGCTATTATGAAAAATGTTGCAGACTGCTTCGAAATACACAGATACGGCGGCAGTCGATCATTGTTAAATATATATTGAAAAAAAAAACGAGCATAATAACTGAGCAGCATACAGTTGCCATATTAGACGCATCTCATAAAAATCGCCAAACACAAGAAAAACGTAGACAGAAAACAGGAGAATGAATGAGAGAGAGGGGGGAGCAAACGAGTCATGAATTAAATGGATAATCAGTTACGATCATAATTCAAAAATTGCATCCACCATTCAGTTTGCTTCATCTAGCTGTTACGCCGAAAATTATGCGATCACAACGAAGTGAATGAGGTCGGTCCAAACATGTTGTAACTGTATGATCTTTAATATTTCGTCAATTTGATTACAACACTAAACCAAAAATGTGTGTTTGTTTGGTTTCCATTACATAATGGATAATGTTCGAGCGCAACCGTTGTTGAATATGATGGATCTTTGAATCATTTACCAGGTCATGGGCAATTTTTTTTGTGTTGATTATTCATTTAATGTAGTATATGTGCGTCCCTTCCATCTCTCTATCTCTGTCAATTTCATTGTCCATTTTATCGGTTTCCCGCTTTTTTTCCCGCAAGTGCATCAATTCACGAAACATGGTATGCAATTTTTTTACACTCTTTGACGTCATCAAGAGCTTTTGAATAATAAAAAAATAAAAAATATTATTTTGTGTAAAAGGGTCATTTTCTTCCCTTGTACGGCAGGCCATTTCTATCGACCATCAGTATTCAATTGCCATCGTGTTGGTTAAGCTAGTTTTTTTTTAATTGTTAAAACGCACCTTCGCACCATCAACTTTGAAAAACACCAAAATCACATCATTTATGTATGAGTTTGTCTTTGGTTTTAAATGTTCGTATTGCTCGCGTCCCAAAATTATGCAACATTGAATTGTACATTACGTGTACTCTATTAAGATTCGTTTTTTTATGTTCGTTGTTTCGTTCAATATTTTGGCTATGTGTATGTATATCTGTGTATCAACGTATGCGTTCAATTTATGTTTTATTTCGTTTTTGTTTTTTTGAGGCCATATTTATTTATATAAGCGAAAAAAATTGTACTTTCGTATCGCGAAAAGTTGTGTAATGTGAGTTAAAGCTCCAAAAATTGCAATCGTATTGCAATGTATTAGTTAATTTTTCTTGCGTACCTAGAATATTCGATTGCAATAAATGGGTCTGATTTTTTGAGTGCTGATTTCGGTTGCCTTCAGTTATTCAATGGATGGGCAATTGACGGCATATTCGCACTATAAACACAATTCAGAAATGTGGGTCAAGTTCATTGTGCAACACCTTGAATGAATTTTTCTGTAAAGGCTTGTTATTTCTTTATTTCTCTCTCTCTCTCTCTTCTCCCTCTCTTACTGCTCATTTCGTTGCACATTACACACTTCGCGCTTATCGACTTTTGTGATAATATTTTTGTGCGCTGATATTCGCGAAAGCCTCTTAAATGATGACAAACAAATCAAAAGACAAAATATCAAAATTAGGAACAATCATACAAACAATTCTTTTTATGTGAAACGGTTTGCGAGAGCTAAATTCAGTTACACAGCAGAGTTGATGTGGAAAATGTTTTTAACAATATTTTCAATAATTCATAGGTTCTGCATTCGTTCGTTGCAAACTTCGAACGGCATGGCATCGAACGGCAATGTGAACTACCAAATGAGTGAGCAAGAGAAACAAAGTGAGAGAGAGAGAAGGCGAAAAGAATAAGCACATCAAGCGAAAATGGGCGTTAGCCAATCAATCAAGTTGAAACAAAACAAAAAATAATAATAAGATAAATCTAACGAAAAACCAAAGTAAGTGCACATAAATTCCAAAAATGATGCAAAACATCAGAAAATTCGTTATGTAAATCGATTTTGTTACGTTAGCTCGCCATACATTCCAAGCTGCAATATATTGTCTTCGCTAAATTGATACGAATGAAATGTAGATTATGTGAATTTCACAGTGATTGTCTCACGAAATAATACACTACAGATCGCTTACTGTAATATTGTTTTATGTGTGCACACAAAAACAAAACGAAAATGAAAGCAACACCAAACTCTACACACACATACACACAATAATTCACACACTTGATTGCAATGAAGCCGACTGATATTTGGTTTTGAAATGGCTCAGAATTGTTCATTTGTGCATTTAAAATGCCATTACGGCGGAACCAGAGATGCTTTTTCATCGCAAATTCTGACACATAGAATTACGGATGCGGACACAAACACACGGCATTCGATTGAAAGAAAAAACAACAGAAGAAATTGAATCAAGAGCGACGAAAAGTTTCAGCTGTCGGAAAGTAAATAAATATTAAAAGGAATCAAATCACTTATAAAATAGAAGAAGAAAGAACCTCAACGTATCATTTTAAAGTAAAACTAACTTTAAAATAAAACCCTAAAATATTACCACATCGATCATCCCAATCGATTTTGATTTAACCGAAAGAGAAATTCCATCAGTTTAAGCTGTGTTCGATTGATTGAGATTTTGCATATGTTATGGTGCATACTTCATTTTAAAATTAGAACGACAAATTCCAATTTATACTGGTTTAATAATGCAGTCGAAATGATGTCGAAATATCAAGTTCTCTTCGATCATAGTTAGTTTTTCATGTTTGCATATGTGTCTATTTCTATACAAACATACACAAAAAAAATAATCTATGTTATTTTTATACATAAACATTGTCAGTGGCGGCGGTAACGGCGGTCAGCCGGTTTTTCGTTCTCGCCAATCTGCAAAAATTAAAACTACAAAACCAAATTTGCCGCATTTTTTTTTATTTTGATTTGCTTCAACTGAACGAGAACAAATAACAAATAAATGGGAGATTTTTCAGAGAGGGGTTCCACATGAACAAATGTGCTTTATGCAATAATCAGATATAAACACATGGAAAATCGATTGAAATAGCAACGAGGCATCGAGATGGAAATGTGTACTTCTTGTCAATTGCATTTGATGTGATTGATTTTCGGTTATTACTCTCGATTTCATTTTATTTCTCGTGTATGTAAATATTTATGGAATTTCCATCAAATCAATTCAGGACAATAAACAAATGCATTCGTTTGACTTATAATTTTTCGTTTATTTTTTTCAATTTTTTTTTTATTATTCAATCATTCACCCACAACAGTTGCAACACAAAATCACACACTTCGTTCAAATCTCATATTCCATTGCTTCATAGCAACCACTATAAAATGCGAAAAACATTTCACATACAGACACACATGAATATCGACAGAAAACACACAAATGAGTGTGTTTCGTATGGAGACCGGCAGACATTGTGCCATGAATGCATAAATGCACACACACTCTATGCTTATGAGCAACTATTGCTGAACAATGGGCATTTTATTGTGCCGTAAATATAGAACGTAAAAATGTATTTTCGTCGTACACACAACTTTACGACTTTAGGCCATTCAGAAAGGTTACATAAACGACGTCTGCATTTAATTAAAAACTATGCACAAAACGTGCAGCAATATATTTAACTAGCATTGTCTTTTAACCTGAGCGCTTAAATTCGACCGCATAAACGAATAAAAACGATATGGTAAGCACAAAGAAGTGACTAAAATAAAATGCGTCGTTGTATGACTTATTTAAAATAATTAATTCGCCTTTTTGGGGCTTACAATTTCCGTTGGTGTCATACTCAACATTTCGTTATTTCTCTCCTCAAAGAGCTATAGCGTGAGCTTCTAAATCGTGGATTATATAAGATTTTAATTGATTTAAAAAAAAACTAACACATTTATACATCTCGTTTTGTAAAGTTTCGATCAACTGATCACATCGTGCATACGATGTTCAAACAGCTATGCGACTGTTCTCTTATTCAAGGTTAAAAGCATACATACCTATATCGTTCCATATCATTCACTTTGGTTTCAGTGAACACCATCACATTTTTGCTGTCGTTGCTCTCGTGTGATTCAGATCGGTCGAATGCCTGTCGTTGATGTCGATGAGCGCCTCATTTACACAAATTGCATCGACATTTCTAACGCTGAATAAATTCCAATCGATTTTCTGTGATCTTTGTGCCAACCACAAAAGTATTAACCAATAAACAAAGATACACGGTGAACGCCTCACCTTAGATGTTTTGTGTAGCGTATACACGACGAATGATGTTGATGATTTGTTTTAAAATCACTTGATTTGGTGTCACTCACTCTTGGGTGTCCAAACCTCAAATTTTGAAGCTAAAATGCATTTAAAATGAACCACCCACACCTAACGTAAAATCCATGTATTAAATGTGACTCTCCAAAGCGATAATAAATTAGATCAATGTCAAATCTAGTTTCGAATTGGATAAGCCAAATGCGATTGAATTTGGGTCAAATGGACATTTATGAATGTGATTGAATGCATATGTATTTAAGATTCTTTTGTTATAATAAAATTAGCATACATATAACGTGTGGTACGCGCTCATTTTGACCTTCGTCAAAAATAGATAAAAACGTTTCCTTTATTAATATTTTATACGGTCTACAATTCATGACTATATAAATAGTAATTGCAGTATGAATATCGTACAACTTTTGTGAGGTATTAACAAGTAATTAATTCATCGATGGATATGATCATGTCGGATTGTTGTGTGCAGAAACGGGAAGTGGGTGGAAAATGTCGTTTAAAACAAAGCTGCACCGGAAACGGTGTTTTTTCAATCTACTGACAACACTCAAAGATCGAAGAAAATGTGCTGTTTGCTAGAGAAGAAATCATACCAAACGTACAAATAGAACTATAAATGTTAGTTGAATATGCAAGACAGCGGTCACTGAAACCCCATATATTTGTTACAATAATAAAAAAGCCAACCATACAACACCGCTACCAGAAGAAGCAAAGACAGGAAAAAATGAGCAACGTGAATTGAAAACGTATGTAGAGCACGAAAAAGCGATACAACGCAGTTGAACTTGCATCACAAATGCAGACAAATGCCATGTGAAAAAAAAGCACACACACACACAGTTCGCTATTGCGTTTATAGTACGGTATGAATTGCTATAGCACCGACAAATGTAAAATGCGAGTGATTTACCAATATTTCGGTTTTGCGTAAACAGTTTTTCGGTGTAAAAAAATATGTATCGCGAACTCGTTTTTGCCGAACCACATGGGCGCAGTGCGAATATGTATATGTGTGAAGCAATGTAACATGAGCCGCTTGTAAGTTTTCATCAACGCAAAAATTGTACTATATGTGTGTTTGTTTTGGTGATAGACTGTGTATGATGTTGTCGTAAACGAAATTGAATGTCGAAACGCGCGACAACAACAGCTCTTTTTTTTCAACGTTCATATTCTCCAATTCGATGAGATTTATGTTTTGTTGCGCGTTGCGCGTGTGTTGTTTGTTACTCTATCCTCTGTTATTCTCTTACATTTCTATCGATGTTTAACCATTTTTCTCTCTCATTGTGGGACTTATGCAATTTGGTACTCTCTCAGCGCACAGTGTTGTGTATGCGACAGCATGTTTTTGTGCCGAACGATAGACGTCGTAAGCGGCATGTGTATTTTCTGACTAAATGATGTGTAGGGAGATAGAGAGAGAGCGAGCGAGATAGAGAAAGAGAGAATAAGAGAGTCAATGAAACGAGCGCGTTTTTCGGTAATTGGTATGTATTGGTAAGAAGCGTTGCACATGGACTTTATGAGTCTCGCGTATGTAGTCTCATACGAGGTTGAGCGTATTGTGCGCTCAGACCAACAAACTGATTCACTTAAAGTTTCATTTCGCTTATAGACTGCGACCACGAATGAACACAAAAATTTATTTCAAACCCCACAAATCGTTTTGTTTTCGAATAAGTTTTTCAGTTTGTTATACAAATATCGGCACTAAATAAACTAACAAATCATTTTTCTTGTCACAATTGGCGTTCGAATTTGATTTTGTTTTGTTTAAATTGAGAAATTTTCCAATTTTTTTTGTCAAGTACGTTAACACATTTATTTATTAATTATTTGTTACCGATTTTGCACTGCGAAACATTATTTCTTGGTTGCAATTTAGCATTTCGATTTTGTTATTTTGAACAATTGAACGTTGTTTTTTTTTTGTGCACCATCAGCCATTGATAAAATTGTGAAAATGTGTGTCAATCGAACAAAATGTTTCGCCAATACATGCTGCAGTAATATATGCGAAGGAAATTAAAGTATAAATTCCATGAGTGCAAAACTGGAGCAGAAAGTGTAACGTATGTTATAAATGAACAAGAAGACACTTCAAATGGTGACGTATAAAAATTAGTGTAAAGTTCTTTGGAATTCTCAGCAAAGTTATAATAATGGAGTGATGTGACGAAACCATTTCAATTGAAATTACACTCCAACCCCAAATTTAATTCGCAAGAAACGTAATCATTTCCAAACTTTTAAGAAAATCGAGAGTGAACTGTGATGACTTCATGCGACTACGACCACTGCGACTACGAATAGAACATAAATCGAATGAATTTGATGGAAAGAGATAGAAGATAAATTTCGTTAGTTTTGTAAATATTACGTGTGTCTACGCCATACACGTTACATAAGCATGTTATGTGTGTATATTTCGAACGAAAGAACGATAGAAACAAAAGTGTACAGTTGGTGGTTCATGTTTTAATTTCATATTCTGGCTGAATTTGGAAATTGTATTGTGTACGACTGTTGATGTTGGAAATGAATCACACAAAAAGACAATTATAAATCTATAATGGGATACATTCAAATAGATAAAAAAGGTGAACTGAAAACATTCAAACATCGTATAAAAAATTGAAAGAATAAGCAGCAACAACAGTAACGGCATAACACAAGCAGAACGAGAGAAAAAAAATCGTCGGCTTTCGCTCTCAAAAACTTAGAAATATTGTTGTGTGTCGCATCGTGTGCCGCCGTACACACAGTTCTATAATTTACACAGTTGTGTGTACACTTTTGTGCAAAGCAAATCAAGAACAGTGCTTACGTGATACGGAGAGCTTAAACGGAGACGAATGCGAAAATATCGCGACATTTATGTAATATAACAAAATTTTCTCTTCTTCTTTTTTTTCTTCTCTCGATTCGATTCGATTCGGTTTCGAATAAAACAATAAAAAAAAGTAATACGACAACGATATAAAGAGCGCCACATACACACAAACGAACGTTTTAAAAACGACAATAAAGAGACGGCAACGCGGTACGCAACGCAGTCACGTAATAATTGAACAACAGCTCTTTCGTTCGGTTTTCTTGAGAGAACACTGACTGCATGCACTTAAACGAAGTGAGTTGTAACTGGCGTCAGAATCAATTGTAAACAAATGAGAGAAGAATCTCCCAAGCATTCATTCGACATTGCACAAGAAAATTATATCGAGGCTGTAATAAAATCATCCACGAAATCTTTTCGATACCTTCAAAATCTACTATGTTGGACGCATAGTTTGAATTGGTGATTACGACGACAGAAATAAAAAAAATTATTATATATAGTGCTTGTATTTGAAAGTGTGAGTTGAAAAAAGGCTCCCCAAAAAAATCTACTAAATACATAACATCGGTTGAAAAAGAGGCGTAATGCTGGACATTGTAGCTGATTAACAATAAGAAGTTTATTAAAATTGAGTGCATTGCGAACATAAAGGACAAGAACTAAAAAATTATTTGATAAATAGTGAAATTGATGTGAACGATTATATAAAACAAAATATGAAATAAACATTCATTTCGTCCCGAAAATTAAATGAGCTTAAAGCGTTAATCGTATAATTCGTTATAATTTAGTTTGGCCACACCAATACAATAAGAAGACCCAAAACCGACACAGTCAAACATCTACGAAAGAAAACCATGTGTGTGCTATATATACAAAATACTTGTAATTAAATGTATAAATCTGGTGGAATAAACCGTGCTCTGTTTATGTAACTACTTTGGAACAAGCAACTTGTTGTATTGAGAACAACAGTAGTTACAGCAACATCCAAACTGTCAAAGACACTACACGTATCGAATTGTATCATACAACAGTGCGAGGCACACATACACACCGAAACGTAGAAAGAGAGAGTTTGTTCTGACTTTTGGAAGATATATACCATGTGTTATTTTTGTTGATTTGTGCTCGATTGGTCTTGCATTCATTCGGTACGTTTGACAAACAATA
This sequence comes from Contarinia nasturtii, assembly GCF_009176525.2. NCBI lineage: Eukaryota > Metazoa > Arthropoda > Insecta > Diptera > Cecidomyiidae > Contarinia > Contarinia nasturtii. The sequence goes on from NW_022197768.1 coordinate 373,589, forward strand.
CAGAGAACACATCACATCTATGATAGGACTTCTTGTTTACAACGTTGGCCTTTATTTTTACATTTAACTTATGTGACGAAATTACAAACAAAGCGATGAAATCAAATAAATCGGCTGATTGAATACATTTCTTTGATGAGAAAACGAAAAAGAAGAAAAACGAATGAACGAAAAAAAAAACCAAATCGGAAAAATTCTACATTGTGTTGTTTTGCAATGAGAATTAATTTGTATGGTGTTAATGGTTACTGTGTGTGGACTTGTGCTTTAAAATATTCTCGCTCTCTCGCTCACTCTTTCTTTTAGCTGGGCACAACCAACGTGAATGGTTACACAATCATCTGATATTTATGTAATGTTTTAAGCGGGTTTAGTGTTGGACGTGAGAGATAAAAAAAACGTTTAGTTTTCATATTACACACAAAAGCCAAGTGATATTGGAACTAAATTTAACGAAAATAAAACTTTAAACTTGATAAACGTTGTGTTTTTAAATTGGTTGCATTTCCAGTTCTATTTAAAGTTTACGTGATTACCGTTCGATATGTGTGTATATATTTTTAAATGGCCAGAAACCATAAATTTATGAACGTCCCGAATAAATTCAAATTGGTAATTATTTGAAAAAAAAAAAAAAAACGCATTCTGATATTCAATTCACAGGGTGTTGTGTGTGCATTTTTATTTGAGTCACCGACGACAACAACATTTTTTCCTGAATCAAATGTATGATCAAACAAATAAACGAAACAATAAAAGAAGAAGGAAGAAAAGGAACTATAGATAAAATTGCTTATTTATATAAGTTTTTAATTTTGTTTGCTAAACATTTTTTTGTGAGATCGATTGTTTTCAAATCGAATTCGTAATCGACTCGGTATTGAAGTTGAATAAAGAGACCAATCGATTTATAATGGAATGACGATTTTTCATACGACGCAATTTGTTATTGACAAATTTAAAATAAAAACAAAAAGAGATAGAAAAGAAATAAACACACATACACAATAATAATAATAAATTGATTCAATGAAAACAAACAACTGAAAAACAAAATTCAGTGTATAAGAATCGGCTGCAAAGAAAAAACAAACAAAAAAAGAACAAGAGTTGATCAACTGTGCACATTTTTTAGTGAATTGTGTGTGTGAGTGAGTTTTGTGAATTTTTCGCTAAAAATGGCCAATAACATTCATGAATTGGCCCAAGAAGCATTCGATAGCGGGAACTATCAATTAGCATTAGAACTGTTCGGGCATATAATTCATTTTTCCGATAAATATGCATCGCCAGTGAATTCATTGATCTCAATTGATACGTACATCGGGTATGGTGACTCGTTAGCGCGTTGCGGTCACATTCGCGAAAGTTTTAATGTGTTTGCATTCATATGTAGTAAGCTGGGCTATGCGGTGCCAGTTCACAAGTTGAAGCACTTGACAATCGGCCTTTTGGAGAGTGTTACCTCATCATCATCAACATCATTATCATCAACATCATCGTCACCGTCGTCATCAACATCGTCTGCATCATCAGCATCGGTATCGCCAGAAGTGCGTCAACGCCAATTATCCGAAACACAGCTGCCACAAAAACATCTGCTGCATAAACAATATCAACAACAACATCAATCGTTACCATTAGCTTCTCTTACGCAAAGTGATTCTAGTGAATGTACCAAATTTGTATTATATGAGTGCTCTCAACAAAGAATGAAACACACAAATTCGCATACGGGAAATAAAAATCACAATGACATTGGTAAACAAAATGAAAACGAAACCAATGCAAATCGAACATCATTTGTATACGAACATGAAACAATTGGACGGGCATATGAAAATGATGATTGTAAAAAAACTAATTCAATGATGAGCTCGTGCCCAACTATTCATGATCCATTGACCAATGTGAAGCACGATGGTAAAGATACGACATGTTGCCACAATCCATCCGACTATTCATTGTTTTTGGATAATCGATGCATCAGCAATGCACATGAAATGATGGATCCTTTATTATGTCCGATTTGCGCGCATGTATTAGTTTGGCCGGTAACAATGAACTGTGGACACACCTTTTGCCGCGACTGTGTTCACAACGAAACACAATGTCAAGTCTGCGATAAACGGTTTCTCGTGTACGGCGATGCTTTAAAACAAGATGTACTAATTACCCGTTTGGTGGAAAAGTGGTGGATGCCGCACATACAAGCTGAATCAGTCAATGAAAAAACACGAACGCTACTCCGACAAAATGCATTAGACGAAGCGCTGAAGTCGTGCAACGAAGCTCTCGAAAAATGTAAGTAATCAAGTGATATCATTACATCAACTTTTGCCTCTCTCATCCTCCCCCCTCTTCTTTCCTGTTATATGGATTGATGCAAATGACCCTCTTGTCGAACGACCAGAGAGAATAAAAATGACGAAAGTAAATGAAAAACCACAAAGATTGAAAGAGCGTTTTTAATAAAAATATGATGATCAATAATGGTTTACTTTGACACCGTAAAAATACATGCAACCCAAATAAATAAATACGTAAATTAGCCCCAAGTTCCAAGTTCAGACTCATTTTACACTTTCTGGTACTACAAAAAAAAACTTTTCCAACTACAGTATTCCGGTCTTTTTTTAAAATTAAAATTAGAAACTGAATGGCCGAAACGAAAACAGTAACAATAACAACTAAAATAGTATAATTTTTGTTTGTGCCGTTATATAACTGCAATACCGAAAATAGTTCATGCCCAATTAGTTAACTGAGGTGCAGTGTAAATAGTGCAAGCGGCAGAACTAAATTTGGAATTTCTTACAACAATGACATTTGTTAATCGTATGCTAATATTTACTCTTTTTTTTGAAACCATTTGCAATTGCAAGCGCGCATATATGACATGCAGAGAAAATGCACCAAACTGGCTATTATATAAGTGCACGACACGAAATTAAAATAAAATGTGAAATGTACACGTGAATAAGCTCGAATAAGTAAGGACAAAGTAACATACGATGAGGCGAGGGACAAAATAAAATGTTGAAAATATTCTAATGACCATAAAAATGATCATGTTAATGCGGTAAAAATCCAAGAGAGAGAGAGAGAGAAAGAGAGAAAATGAAATTTAAGCCAAAAAGAAAAAATATGGCCCATTTAAATGTAGCATGCCATTTCCTTTCGTGATGCATTTACAAGTGATAATGCACGTAATCATGCAGAAGCACAAATAGGTCAAAGTTTAAATTGAAAGAGGCAAACAGAGAGATGAAGAGAGAAAGATAATTTCTGATGAACGAAATTTGTAGAGTCATCTTGTACATTTGATATGAAAACAATTGACTGTAAAAAGTCATCAATATATACATGAAAAACACATATTTTCTTTCTTATTAAACTTGACATAATTCAATCGTAAAATTGAAAAATACTTAAAAGACAAGGTACCAAAAAAACCGAAAACATCACGCTTTGATATCAGTTTTGTGCAATCTAAGATCGCATAATGTGTTCAAATCTAATTAACATCGAATATTTCATTGTTCCAAAAATTATGGACAATTATATAATAATAAAAAAAAAATCGGCAAAATCGGCCTGTCTATCGGTGTGTCGAGTTGGATTGTGTTATTTTGTCTTTCGGCATACTCATGCACAAGCACAAAAACAGCAGCAGCAGCAATAACAACAACAGAAGAAGAAAACGACAAAAAAAGAAATAATCACAATAATGTAAATATCTGATCTCGTCATCACTTAAAGGTATATGGCATAAACGGTATACGTCGATCGGCTTGTCGAGCACTTCAACGAAAAAATAATAATAATAATAATAGTATATTACACAATATTCCTGAATCTCATTGTATAATATTGATCATTTATATCGTGTGTGTATTGCAACAAAGAAACGAGAGACGAAAATATGCCGAAATCAAATCAAACGCAAGTTCATTGTGTTGATTTGGCGGTGCAAAATGTTTGACTTGATTTTACGTGACTTTGCTTTCATCATCATTTTATTATTATTATTATTTTTTCTCTCTTTAACTTATTTGATGGTCTTTTTTTATGTGTGCTCGTGTACTTGCGCGATTTCAATGTATTGCGTTCAGATTTGCTCAACATTTTCCTCCTTTTTTGATTGGCGTACATCAATTTAAGATTTGGTGCCATAGTCGTATGTAAAACGACAATATTGCATAATTTCACCATACTCTTTTTTCGCTCTCTTTCTCTCAATGAAAATTCAACGTAATGATGGACACGATTTGCGTTGGCCTATCTTGTTCTGTATGGGGTTTTCAATTAAATTATGATTTCGATACAATTTTATTTATTTCTAAAGTGGGTTTGCAATCGTCGCAATCTGCTAATGAAAATTCGTTGGCCGTAGAATTAAAATCACGCAGCATGTGTATATATGCTTAATGGCTTTATTTTTAATTTTGATCGTTTTTTTTTTCTTTTGATTTTTGCGACGTCACTTTTTACATACACCATTTTTATAACGGTAGTAATTGCAACAACAACAAAAGCCACATAAACCATTGCTACAAACGTTCATACATAGACTGGCTTAGCGCAAAATGCTCTTTTATCGCACCTCATATCTCCTGCAGTTCACGTTTAATGCAGTTGAAACTGTGGTGGCCGAAATAGTAATAGTAAATGTAATGCAGAAGTCAATACAATCGAGTGTTAATTGTTGACGGAATGACGTTCAATTTAAAATGATCGTAAACAATTGATGTTCATGTCACAAAAATTAAGTCGCACGTTAAATTGACAACGAAAGTTCAACGCTATATACGGATTCCGATACACAAGTTCATACACGGTCTAAATAGAAATGGTCAGAGTGAGCGCAAATGAGCAATGTTTATATTCATAGTTGTTTGTAAAATGAATTTCAAACGCTTTCGTCATTTGAAAGCATACACTATGTGCAAGTGTTGTGCTGCAATGTATCATTTCGCATAGATTATTAAACACTCGCAAAAAAGAACATTTATTTTTTTCTTTTTACGATAGTAAGTGTTTCGACATGAACGCTATAAATCAAACACACACGGTGCCGCAGTCTAGCGACCACTCTGTTCATGTTCTTTTTACACCGACAGAATTCTAACTGCATATTTTTCGAAACGTTGAAACGCAACGCGTTTTTTTTATTGCTCAAGTGATTCATTCGTAACTCCATATAACTCTCTGTTGCAATGTTCAGTTTCGATACGATATGTGTGCTAATGCATTTTGGAAAATACTATATTTTTCTTTTCGTCTTACTTCACTCTTTGCTTGCAAATTTTTGCTGTAGTCAACAGCGTTGTGGTTGTATGTCCGCATTTCCATTATGCCATATGAGTGTGATTTTATTCTTTGACTTGTCTTGTGTATGCTGACGATGCGGTTTTGCATCGTGTTTATGCGAAGCTTGTTGTCATTATACGAGACTTTTAACAGTTATTGTTTTATGTCGCACACTTATTGATCTTTTGGTCGTTTTAAAGTTCACGAATCGCAGAAACCATTTGGCCATAATCAATTCAGCGAGAGAATAAAAAGAGCAAAAAAACTCGAGCTTTGGATCAATATTGATTGCTCACATACATACAAATAGCATAACCATAAAAGCAAATGTTGCCAGTAGAGTGCCAAATGTCGATGGTGACCTAACACAGGCAATTGATCTAGAATTTTTATGACATGTTTGGATGGCGTCGCCACCTCTGACCAATTATTATCAGATAAATGACATGCAAGATTTTATCGATTTCAAAGACAGTCGCTGGTCATTTTCGATTGACACAGATACACAATTGAAATTACTCTAAAATTATCAGCTAAGTCACGATGTTCCCGTTGTCTGTATGCAATTATTTTGTGATTTATTTAATTCACATTTTCTTTTTAATATATTTTTCAACACAGTAGTGAACTCCAAATATTTTTGATATGAAAAAACTGAAATATGAATTAAATAGATCACAAAATTATTTTTTCATTTTTAATTTTTATACGGATTTTATATAATCAAATTCACGCTTGCTCTCTTGTATTATTTTTTGGCAAATATTTTTGGAAATAGTTACTTGACTACAATCACTTCTATTATTTTTACTCTATTAGCGCCCGATTTTTGCTCCCTTAGCTGATTCAGCTGCCTGAAAATATCTCAATATAATGTCTGCAAATGACAACTGATAATGATTATAATTAATTAATCAAGGATATGCGTCACAACTAATAGGGCTTAACTAATTAGTTATAATCAAAGAAACAATGATAATTAGTCGAATGAGCAGGACTCTGCTTGTAAATTTACGTATAATTTTACAAATTATTTGTTGTCAAGATCTTTCAATGTAGCCACACTTTCTTCCTAAAATTCAATTCAAACATATTTTTACGCCTCTTTAACATTCAAATATATTGCTTGGTATACATACACGTAAACGAGACCAATCTTTTAATTTTCAACCCATTCACTCGTGGTTGTGTGTGTGTATTTTTATAGCGTATGAAATGTCGTCTGTCTACCACAAAAATATCTTTCTAAATATATACGACGAATTAAACATTTGTTAATGCTCACACGATATAAATTATTTAATTTATAAAATAACGAAACGATTGAATAATTATCTAATTTGGGGTAATGACGTGATATTAAATGTTGAACAACAACAAAAAAAATCATCAAAAGAAACATTATATATCATATTGAAAATTACTTCAAAGCAACACCAAACGTAGACGTTTCAATATTTTGGCGCTAAATTGCCAAAGGCTAATAAAATGTATGCTTACCATTTATTGGGTTTTTTAATTTAGAATAATGATGGCAATTGAAATTGAAATCGAGTGAATCACTTCACTCGATTTACACTCGAAATGGTGTGAAACTAAAAATGTTGCATTTCCGCAGACAGGAAATACAAATGAAGATCTCCTTTCTTTTTATTGCGAGTCTGACAGAGATCCTGTTCCGCGGTATACTAAACATATTCTTATAGATTGCATATCGATAAAAAAAACTAAAAGCGCATAAAATCGTATTATGTTAAATGTTTCAAATCATTCAAATAAAATGTGATATGAAGAGAAAACAAAGAGTAACACTTTTGAGCTCACAATATGATCTTTTTATTTGCATTACGAAATTTTAAGGCAAAAAATTGTGTGGTAATCGCGAGTTAACTGTGCGGGCTAGATTAACAGTAGTTTGTATTTGAATTAGTTGCTTGATGTAGTTTTGCGAACTTCACGTACGTTTAAGCAGCATACCGCTTGCTCACAAATTATGACTAAATGTTGTGTGACTAAAAGAAAGACAGGCACAAAAAGCTGGCTCTGCCGAAGCAGACTAAAAGACACAAAGAATGCAATTTGGTGTACAATTGCGACTCCGTTTTTTCTTTCATTGCAACTTGCTGTGGAGTTGTCGATTCTGTAAACTCAACTATAACGCAATATTATGTACACCATAAAACATAATGATCAGTCTTGAATTTCAAATGAGCATTTTCTCTGTCGATCTGTTTCTCTCTCTCTCTCTCTCTCTCTCTCTCTCTCTCTCTCTCTCTCTCT
>NW_022197768.1:381191-390778 GCF_009176525.2 Contarinia nasturtii
TCTCTCTCTCTCTCTCTCTCTCTCTCTCTCTCTCTCTCTCTCTCTCTCAATAGTCAGAATTGCAATGTTTACACATTTTGCCGTTAATGCGCTCCTCCAAAATGGAATTTATATGTGGAGCAAAAATTACCAAAAATAAAAATATACACAACCAAATCATAAACGTAAAATATTCGACATGATTAATTTGAAAAGTGAATTCTGTTGAAATTTCAATTTGAAAACGATGAAAAGGAATAAAACAAACAAACGACAAAAAAAAAATTGAATTTCTAAAATTGATGTTGAAAGAGAGTATTTGTTAATGTGCGGTAAATAAATCGAAGGAGAAAAAAATAAAGTTTATACGGAAAGCCAGAATTCTACTTTAGTAAAATGACAAAAAAAAAACTGCAGACTGCTTAATCGAATAAACAGGATGATTAAGCACAGTGCTACCACACCAACGAGAATTATTTATGGATAAGTTACATTATGGGCTTAAATGTTATTACAGCAAAAACAAAACCGAAAAGCACCGAGAAAGAGACAGACATCATTTCATAATTGTATTTCGTGATTTTTGTAAGCACAAGAAGGCATTTCTTCGTTCGATACGTATGCTTTTTTTTCTTCTTTCTATATGAGATAACGAGCGACTGATTCAATCTTTTGTGTGTCTTTTGTTATGAAACCGAAAATCGGTTTACGAATTCGAGAACTAGATGGTAAATGGGAGGGATTCAATTAAGTAATAGTTGATGGTTGCGCACCATATCACACATTCGATTTGTGCCTCTGTTCGAAAGTCATGCGATTCAATATGCCCAATATGCGACCACAATCATAACGCCATAGTCTATAAATATCGTAGCATCGATTTAGCATTTAATCAGCAATCCATGTCTCACATACACACACGGCGGTTGGAACACCAACAATACATCAAGATTCAAAGAATGGGAGAACGCCTTAAGAATAACGCACATTAATTGCATTAAAAACTAACGGGATACAAAGCGGTATTCAAATTTCCGTACGTACGAAAATGGCTTTTATAGAGTCCAAAATGTTTCTTTTTTCTCATATGTGTCAGACTATGGTTTTTACCGCCTTCAATTTTGTTTTGCTTTTTCTTTTGTTTTTGTTTCTTCATTCAAAAAGGTTTCAATTTATATATGTGTCTGGCTTTGGTACTTATTCCATCATATAAGATGCGCCACTTAAGTGACTACAAAATAAATCTAAAGTGACTTTTTTCTATTGCATTTGAACAAAGAAAGAGCACAGCGACGACAACGATGAAAATAAAACGAAGAAAATTCCATAATAACGGCGCGCTTGAGTATGCGATCAACAATATCGTTTCGTTGTCTAATTGCACATTTATACAGAAATGACATTTTAAGCCACAGATAAACGATTATGTCATGAATATTCAGTCAGTCTCGGTTTTATTCTGTTAATGTTGGCAATGTTGGTGTTGTGTATGCTGCTGCCGTTGCACATTGTACACGATTGATGCAATCGTCAAATAAAAATAAAATATATAGTGTGACCTAATGTAATGCAGTCTTTTGCACTGTTCTCTGTTCCCCCCGCTGCTGTGTATGTGTATATACCCGTTTTTGTTGTTGTTGTTAATGTTTGATTTGTACATCATAGCGTGTGTGTGTGTGTGTGTAAATGGGTGCCGAATCGTAATCTAATATTTAAAACGATTTCAATAGAGTCTTACATATCGTTGATTGCATTTCATGCGCCCGATGAACAACATATTCAAAATATGCGGAAGAGAGAAAGGACATCAATGGACTGATGACGAAGAAAAAAGAGAGCACCGTAAATGAGTGAGCGGGAGAGTCTGTTTACCTTCATGCATGCAAAAGAATCATCATCGTTGTCACACTCAATTGTGCGACGGTATTTTTTGCTTTCGTTCCTGATCTCTATCCCGTTTCACTTTCATGCAAAGCAAACAGAACATGAATGCCAGACAAACGCATCAAAAAACAAAAACAAAAGCAAAAAAATTGCGGGCAATATGCTAACGATACAACAGACAGTTTAATCTGAAAAAAGGTCCTCAAATAGATTTTAATTAAAGTGATGCTATTGTTAAGTATGTTATGGCAAGCGAAACGAACAAGTGATTCAACGAAAGGGAGCGAAAGAGACGGAATGTTGTCTGCGCCCAAAGTGCATCATCGAATGTAGTAAGCGGCCGCACACATGCTATGTGTTGCATTCAATCATCAGTTCGAGTCGGTTTCATTTGGTTTTATGTTAATGCAATAACCATCAACAAGTGTCTTGCCACTCAAATTTAAATAGAATTCGATGTTGTTGTGCCTTTTTTTTCATTTCTTCTAAATTTAATGATCTAATACCATCGTCTAATCATGGCACGTCGGCAATAATCATTGAAAAATACGCCAACAACAACAACGGTGACGGCGACAACGATGATGAAGAGGACGGCAAAACAACGGCATTAATCATATCGTTGATGATTATTTGACAATGAAAATTTTGTTGTGATTCACATTGAAAAGCGCGATTTTTATTGAGCAAGAATGCAACAGTGTCGACGTTGAGTATGTGCATGCTTTCACTTGATGCCCTTGAACGTTGTTGTTTTGCAGTACATTCCAGATAAACGTCAATGAATTTCATTTGTCGCTGTTGATAGCAATTATAAAACAATTCAATTCATTTTATTTGTTCAGGTATACACATTTATCGGAGCAGTCACACAACGGCGTGATTTCATTCAATATTCAAATTGGTTGTCACTGTTATTATTTTTGTGGCAATAAATTAGGTCTTTATTGATAACGACATTCACTTGTGGTTGATTTGATAAAAAAAAGCTAAGAAATTGAAACCACTACCCATTTAGTAAATTGCATTTACATAAAAAAAATCTTCGCAACACACACCGTTTTTGTTTACAGAAAATTCTCCAAGCTATTCATATATAAAAAAATATGGCATCTATACATCAAAGTTCCACGCTGATACGATGATGATGACTGACACGAATTTGTCATTGTTGTAGACGGTGTCGCCGGTTCATTTCGGCTTATACACGACATTTCATTTGTCCTCTGGACTCGGTTCAAAAGTAGAAAAATACGTTTTCTGACTTCTAATCGTCTATGTGTTTCAATGACAATGTCGCACACAAATCACTTTTACAAAACATATTCTGATACGACACACAAAAATACATTTCAGTAATATTGGAGAAAGAAGACATAACATTAAAGCACCGAATATTCAATGCAACAATATGAATGGACAATTAATATATCGCGTGAACAATTCTAAAAATAGACATCGCCGCTTTAAGTAGATCGCATACATTGGACAAACACATTACGATAATATACCGTTTTTTGTTGCAAGGTTTCATTTGTACTTAAATAATACGCATTAAAATATACAGCAACATGGTATATTTTATGGTGTATGAATTTCTCTCATCCTCCCCATCTCTTCCTTTTGTCTGTATGTCTGTTTCGCGATCACTTTCTAGACCTTGCTACCGTACGTAAATAATATACATATTTAGTTTGAATTGCGTCGCATTTGTGGTCTGCGTTCTTATAAAAAATGTAAACAGCTTCTCCATTTCGTGTTGTTTTGCAAAAAATCATGTCAGGCATCAAAGTATGCAGGCGGTGAATAAACTCTCAACCGTGCAATGTCAAACAATCATTAATCATTGAAGAAGAAAAAATTCAGCTCAAATGAATAATTCGAAGAATAAGCACGACGTTCGATGAACTTTTTGGTTTTTTATGTTCACTGTTTTTTACAGTAATACTAAGAATTGACAATTAAAAAGCAAAATCATTAAAAAAAGTAATAATTTTATTTTGCTTTCGGTTTTTCCAGGTCCAAAAAATTACAATGGGCTATTACTGCGCGCTGAAGTACTATATCGGCTGGGTCATTTCCGGAGTTCGTTGGCGGATGCCGAAAGTGCGATCAAATGTCAACCAACGTCGTGCAATGTAAGTATATATAAATAAAATATTCTTACGTCATCTCATTGAATGAAATTGGCACTTAATTTAAACGTAAAGCTTCAATTGGCTCAAATAAAAATAACTAAATAAAACCAATAAAATTGTTATTCTTAAAATTTACAGGCATACTTATATCGGGCATTGACATTCTCAGCATTAGGTTTAACTGATGATGCCATCATATCGTATTGTTTGTCGATACATTACAATCGGACTTTGACTGCAGTCTCAAAAAGCAATCGATTGGAAGTAGCAAAGGTGAGTTGAAAAAAAAAAACGAGAAAACAATCATTCGAAAACAGTCCCTGCTTACATACTGCGCATTAGAATTGACGATGCGAGTTTTTATGCTGGGGATTTTTTTTTTTGTTGTAAGAATTGTCTTCTTTGGCTGTGCACCGATAATAAAATACAATTTTATGTTTGTTTGTATTTCAAAATTCCAGTTGCTGCAAAATTTTTTGTTAAATTGCAATTTAACAACGAAATCATCGTCGGTACATGAATATTTGAATCGATGTCATTTGCGAACGCTGAAACATTTTCCACAATTGTATAATGATAAGTGTTTTCAATCAGATGCATTACATTATGCCGATGCGTGTCTTGTTGATTTCAATGGTTCAAGCGAGAAGGTGAAGGGCGGCCTGCAAACAAAATTCCGTCATTCGGAGCGAGAAAATTATTGCTTTCCATATAAAAAATCGTTGAAATTTTTGAAAACCTCAAAGCGATTTCGTCGAAAACATTATAATACCGAAAACGATGATAAACTACAGGAAATCGTTTATCTAAATCAATTGGCCGACACAATGTTCACAAACGAATCAATTGTTAGTCTAAATGATGTTTCAAATATGGACAAACGCATTTCAAAACTATTTGATCAAATACAGTATGAAATTTATAAAGCCAAACGTGAGTATTAAAAAAAAAACGTATTTTGCTTACATACACACAGGCGTGAGCGAGCGCATCATTATTTTCTGGCATGATAAGAATGAGTAAATAATGTTAAATACAATTCTTGTTTCTTGCAGAAGCCCCATCAATGTTGCTCGATGTGCAACCATCGCTAATTGATTTATCCGATTTTGATTGTGTATTGTGCTATCGCACACTGTGGAAACCGGTGGTTACACCTTGTGGTCATACATACTGCATGGTAAGCTATGGAATACAATGTGTATAGAATGGAATGAAAACGTGCAAAAACTCGATCTTGCGTGTTGTGATTTAATGTATTTGATTCGCCACGATTAATCGTGCACTATAAATAGCATGGGTGAACGTGATTTAGAACAGCAACGAATTGCTTGAGTTCATATTATGTAAACCCTCGTCCCATCGAATAGAATGCTTTTTTTTCTTTCGTTTTATGAAAAATTTCTATTAAATTTGTTCTCACATCATTTTATTTATGAATTTGTTGTTGTTTCAGGTGTGCTTGGATCGATGTTTGGATTATTCGTCATGTTGCCCGTTATGCAAGACGTCATTGATAGAGGATTATTCAGTGAATCGTATTAATAATTCAATTCGTAACAGTACATCATCTTCAGGGACCAATTATAGTTTAGCATCTTATGCATCATCAAAAAAGGCCGTAACACGTTTTATAGAGAATGCAATGCAACGTTTCATACCGTTAGCGTATCGAAAGCGTCAATTGCAGGAAATTGAAAAAGAACCATCGGTGCCGGTATTCATTTGTACAACAGCATATCCAAATGTACCGTGCCCATTGTATGTGTATGAGCCACGGCATCGTCTCATGATCCGACGTGTGATTGAAAGTGGTCAACGACAATTTGGCATCGTACAACCGCATGCGAATGGTGGCTATTCGGATTTTGGTACAATTTTAAATATCCAAGATTGTGTACTACTTGGCAACGGTTGTTCCATTCTCAGTACAATCGGTTACAAACGATTTCGGGTGATTGAACGTAATGAAAAAGATGGTTATGACACTGCCAAAGTTGAATATATTTGTGACGAAGCAATTAGCGATGAACGTTTAGATGTTGTTAAATTAATTAACGAGACTATTTATAAAAAAGCCATCGATTGGTACAATAGTTTACCATCACACATTCATACGGAAATTCATAAAAGTTTCGGTTCAATGCCAAGAAATGAAAAGAATTTGGAATCGATCACCGATGGCCCATCATGGGCATGGTATATTATAGCGCTACTACCACTCAATCAAAACCTTAAGGTAATTGAAGAAACACCATTATCTATATTATTCTTTAACTTTTCCATGTCAACTGGTCTTATTTTCTCTCTCTCTCTCTTTCAATATATTTCATTAGGTGGAGATTTTAGCGACAACTGATTTGGAAAAACGTTTGCGAGCCATCGATAAAACATTAGAATACGTTGCTGCTCAACAGCGTCGTTCTGTTTGCGTGATACAACAAGGATTACAAGCGTGTCAAACTGTCGATTGTTGTATGCGTGCTACCTCATCAAATCAACTAAACGATGGACTACAATCGAATGCAACACAAAGCCAAGTTACCGATTTTATATTATAACAAAATGATAAACAAACTCATAACATCATTACGCACTATTGTATTCGATCGATGTTAGATATCCAAATACCTGACACTATTTAAATGATGATGAAATTCAATTTATTTGTATTTTCACATTGAATATTGGGAGGAAGTACTGCAAACAAAATCTTACAAAAAAAAACCATTAATTTAATGAAAATGAAACAAATAATAATATCTTTAAATGATATTATACTATATTTAATTTTCAACAATTATTTATGTAATGCATTTCTTCAAAATTGTTATTTATGTTTGATGTATTTCACGTGGAATATTTTATAAAATTTGAAACAAACGATAAGAACATAAAAAAAGACACTGAACTATATATACATACATACAAACGATTTCTTCTCCAATTACTAACTATTTGTCACGGTTTCAGTAGCGCAAAATGTGAATTTTACCAAAATTATGGTGGCTGAATGTTTAGAACACACATACATATATATACAAACTCATTACAGTGAGTCAAATACGGAAGATAAATCGGAAAAGGCAATAACGATATATTTGATGAAACTTAACCTAAGACAATCATTCCAATCCTTAGCCCGTCAAAGCAAATAAAAAAAAATCGTTTATTATTTAATTGAAAGCCTTTTTACCGAAGCATATAACGCAATCAAACTCGGGAAATTCACACTCTGAATGTTGAAAATGGTTTAACAAACAAAGAGACATAATTATTTGTATGATCATGAAAAATGTTTATTTTTATATAAAAATGGTTAAAACAAATATCGCTCCAAACTTACGCATTTAGAGTTTTTGTTTGGACTGGCGACACCAAACATTACAAATGAATTTCATCGGTTTTTTTGTTTCCAAAAATGCAAATTAAATAAATGATCTTTGTTTTCTTCGCATTACATCTTGAAGGGTTTTAGAAAAAAATTGAACTAGACGAAGAACATGATAACGGTTTCTTTATCACAACATTTTCAAATTTATAAAAAAAAACACTTGAATGTAGTTGAATCGATTTTTTCTCTAAGAAAACCATTTTTAAGCCAATCTATTTAACTCTATCTCCAAATCTCTATCATCAGTCAACTTAATCTTCCTTGAAATTTCGTCGGTTGTTTCGAAATTTAAAGCAAAAAAAAGAATACGAATGAAAACAAAAACAAAACCAGAACCAGAAATTATATACACCTCGAACTATTTAGCTAGTTTCATAAAAATGTCTGTTAAAGTTAAGTGAAAGAAATCTATAATAATAATGTATGTACCATTTGTATAAGCTATTAGTTAACTCCTCATTGTAGAATGTATAAAATTTAGCTAATAACAGAGAGTTTAAAAAAAGCAAATGTAGAAGGTTACTAGTTTAATTTAATTGTATAATAATTGAATGTGATACAAATAGCAAGAAAACAAACAAACAAAAATAATGGGAATGGAAACAGAAATTAATTTAAAGAGTGCGGAAATAGCACCTAAAATCATTCTCTTTTTTTTTTTTTTGTTTCTATTGCAAACTTTAAACTAAAAACCGAATTATTTTAAGTTAAAATTTGTCAACTTCATTAATTTGGGGGAGAATTCAGTATTTGATTTTGCTATAAAAATTGCAAGGTCAGTCTTCGATGTAATTTTTACACATAGATAAAAAAAACACATGCACACACAAACACAAGAAAAACAAAAACTTTTTTTTACAAATTCATTGAACGTGTTGAAAAATAATAGTTATGTAGACATTGAATGTGACATGTGTATTCTCTTTTCGTTTTAATTTTTAAAAGAAAATACATATATCTATTTTCTTGAAATCGATCAATTGAATAACATAAATCGCTGTTTTTGATCTGCATGCTTCTTTATCGGATCTCATGATTTTTACTTTCATTTCCTTTGCGTCAATGTTTGAGCGTGTATCAGAGAAGAAAAAACACACTCAACCAGCCAATAAAGTTCATATTTTTTTTATTGTTACTTTATCAATCTTTTGAATTTAAGAAGCTCATATCAATTTTCTTTTGTTAAAATGCGTTTCGAGAAAAAAGAGCAAAGGAAAAAAGTTCACCTTCCCCCCCAAAAAAAAAATACCTTCAAACACAAATACTATTTCGAGTTTCCACGTTTGACTCAAATTCTGCTGATGGATCATCTAAGCCAAGTTATCTTTTTTTGTTTTGCATTTTAAATATAAAA
Organism: Contarinia nasturtii; assembly: GCF_009176525.2. NCBI lineage: Eukaryota > Metazoa > Arthropoda > Insecta > Diptera > Cecidomyiidae > Contarinia > Contarinia nasturtii. The sequence continues at coordinate 389,941 of NW_022197768.1, forward strand.
AAATATATTTATTGCTGTTGCAGTGAAGCTCTTTTTTTGCTATAAATCGTAAAGATATTACTGTTATTTATATAAGATTTTAAATCCTAATCTCTCTCTTAATATCACATTTTTTATAAGAGTCTGTCATCTATTCCTAATTTTTTTCCAAATAAAAAAAAACCCACATCGGTATACAAATACGAGAAAAAAAACTTATTTTGCATTTTATTTATTCCACAAAAATATGGCGAGAAGTAAGTGATGTCGTTTGTCGATGTCTTTTTTAGTTAAATCCAAAATAATGACGTATTATTTTCATTCATTTTCGGATTTTTGCTGATTGGAATATTTGTAAATTCAATTTTAAACGAAATCATATTCGTAATTCTAGGGAATACAGTTTTAATTTTACCGAATTTATCTGAAAAAGGAGAACGCACATAGCTTGAAAGTCAGAATATATACCCCTAGATTATTTTTTTAAATTTTGAAATCCCATTCTACTCCTGGTTACACGAATTTCAGAAGCGATAAGAACTCTAGGGGGTTCCGACTTAAGCGAATGATCCATATGCGAGCGAATTTTTCCTATATATTTTGCAAATGTAAACGAATGGTCGCAAATGTTTCTTACAAATTTTGCGAATGGTGGCGGATGTTTCATACAAATTTGCGGACGGTGTCGAATGTTTCATACACATTTTGCGGATGGCGCATATGAAAAGTCATATTTTTACATTCAAAAAGTCAAAGTGACAGATTAGGTGACAGAGATTCAAGCCGAATTGATATTTTTTTGGTAATATTGAGTGAAATTTTTCTAAAATGGTAAATAAATCTTTGCCACTCGTAATAT
>NW_022197768.1:390878-457446 GCF_009176525.2 Contarinia nasturtii
AAAAAAACGGTAAAAGAACTCTATTAATTCGTGTTTTTTATAAAACGTTTGGTGTCTTAGAAAAAGTTCGAGTGAAATATATTTTGTGTGTTTTGTATTTTACTTACCGTGCCATTTATTCTATTTAAATGGTAATAAATAGGAAAACTCAAAAAAGTTGCTGTTTATCTTACAAAACATTTTATAGCGTTTATTCCGATTTTAAAATTTTGTCACTTTTGGTTTGATTACGGTATTACACACTTTAAGATATAAATTATCAGTTCTGAAAAGTACTTATTCTTGGTTGTAATGTATGCTATGGGAATTTATCTGTTCGCGAATATATATTATTCGATGGTACATATACTATGCATATTTTACGAATCATACATTGAATGTACATATTTTGCAAATATCGCAGTGAATATACGCAAAATATACGCAATATTCACAGTGTTTTGATTGAGATAAAAACCCCTAGAATGTATGTCATTGATAACCAACGTCAAGAATATTTTATTTATTGTCCCTGGTTTGTGCATTTTTGTTTGAATGTAAAAAAGTGTCACGAATCCTAATGAAAAAAGTTCCACATATTTATTGGAATGAAAAAAATACCTGCGATCTTTTATTATGCTCAAATTTGGTTATTGTTTTTTTTAACGAGAAATAAAATGAAAAAACTATTTATTTGCTTCTTGAGTGAATTACATTTCAATCGAATTCATATTTTTGTGTCATTATTCAACCACTTGTATTTTTCACTGTGTGTCTGCATTTGTATGGAAAATAATGAGAAAATTATGAGAAATTTCGATTTTCTAAAACAACGAAACCTTGACTGCGAATCGCGGAAATAAAAACATGAAGCCTTAAAAATTGAGACCTTCTAAACAAGTCATGTTTGCGCTCTTTCTCTGCCTCCCTCACTCTGATTGTACTATATTGATTATTCATAGCAAAACAATTATAAGTAAAATAAAAAGGAGCGCCTGAAGTCAAAAAACAGAATAAACAAAAGTGAATCGTGACAAAAATCGTTAATTTCTCTCATTAAGAACAGATACATTTAAGACCTAAAATACAACAAAATATTTCTTTTCGGAAAAGCAGCATAAGAATTTATTTTAAATGAAAAAGGCGACAAAAAAACTGAGAGTAAAAAGAGCACATACGATTCTGAGAGTCAAAACAGAATATAAATTCGGATAGCTACAAAACAGACAAGCGATATGTTTTGTTTTTACTCTCAGATTTTATTTGACTCATTTTTACGCTGAAGATATATATGTTTTTATTTGACTCCCATAAATATTTTATTTGGTTTTCATCGAAAAAAAATTCGTTGCATTTTTCTCATTCGCATAATGTGACGAGATTAATGAATTGCAGACAATATATTGAGATGACACGAATTGGCCAGCAAATCGGGACATTTCAATTTTTTGACAACAAAAATTTGTGTCCTCAACTTGTGAACTCAAAAGCAGAGCCCTATTTTGGTTATAAGTTGAAGAGAAAAAAATGTGTTGTTACAAAATCAAACTTTTGGCGTTCAATAATTTCTTATGCTGTTTTTCGAAAAGAATTTTTTCAACGTGTTTGTCATATACCATAAAATAAGTCGTAGTTTTATTCACTGGTTGCTGTAAATTTTGAGCTAATTGTGTTGCTTATGCTAGCTGGATTGGGTGTTGACATACTTGCTGGATTTATTGTGTCATCGTAATTCGTCAACGCTTTGAAATTTTGGAATTCTTGTTGTGAGCTGTGTACTTGCGGCATTTGATCAATTGCATTAGATTTTGAAGCATGTGTGCTGGTACACGATGTCGGTTGCAATTCGTTTGGATGACAAATGGTTTGATTGGACACTTGTTCCCTATACGTTTGTGGTTCGATTGTTGTTGAACTATCCATATCGCGTAAAATCGTTCGATGGCTTTCAATTTTTTCAATTTGATGTTGCGTTCGATTTTGATGGCCAATTGCGTATTGTGATTCAATTGGTGTTGGCAGCATACCACGTTGTGCTAAATGCAAATGCTCTGAAACAAGCTGCAATTCTTCTTGTTGCTTCATGATCAATTGTTGGAGTTCTTCGTGCTTGCGTTGCAATTGACTTTGAATGTATAATTGTGTCGAGGTAATAATTGCATCTCGATGTAACGATGGAATAACTGGCGGCTGATGTTCTAACGGATGCATTGGTTTCTCTAAAAATATATATATATCTACTGTTAATATTTACCATCGTACTACGAATGTATGCTATACATACCATAATCATATTTTGTTGTTAGATATCCGATGGGGTTGTATGGGCCTTGATTCACATTAGCCACTTGATTACTATGTGGGATTTGTTCAATTTGTTCAATTTCATTGTGTTGCTTGCCATGTACGGCAGGTGGATATTCCGTTTTAACCTGACAACTGCCGGATTTCAGTGTCGAGCTATCACTTTTTTTAAATTTCTGCAGAAATATAAAACAAAAATATCTTACAATTAGCGAAGAATCAAATAAACAATAGAATAAAATATAAAAACCTTCACTTTTGATGCACAACTGCTTTGATTTGATGTGGAATATTTGCTGGATGCTTTTGATGATGATGAATAACATGGTGATGATTGAGCTCTTGATATAGATGTTTCTGTTATACTGGCCGTGGTACAGTTTCTACTATCACTTTTTACAGTTGGTGTTGGCGATGATGTTGAATATCTGATCACAATTAAAATTTATGATTATTTATGGTCTTAAGCCAATCAAAATAACAACCAATAAACCTTCTACGAACTGAAGAGCTGCTCTTTTCATCAGATTTTCTATCAAATGGTTTTATTTGACCCAGTTTACTGCTGTCACTTCTATTATCTGCATATATAAATTTGCAAATTGGTTTTTATTATGACCGTTATGTATTTTTTTTAAATGATATTAAATGGAAAATTTATGAAAAAAAAAATTGATTCTATGCTCACCAGATTCTTTTCGTTCGTTGCTAAATTGCTTCAGAACTTCGGCATTGCTAACAACTCGGTGTGTACAAACAATGAACTCCGGCTTTGAATTCCATTGATGATGTGATATGTAAAATCTAGTCTGTAGCCAAATCCACTGTTGACTTTTCGTTAAAAATCGATAATAACCCGAATTTCCTTCACCCTTTTCCATAACTGTGGTCCAAAAGAAATCGCTTTTATTTGACTTGCACTTACAATTGTACAAACAAAAATTTACCCATTTCATGACATGTTACAATATTATCCAAGTCATCAAAATGATTGTAATCATAACCAGATGTGCCCAATACTTCGAATGGTAAATAACCAATGATTGGTGTGGCACGATGATCAAGAAATATAAATTTCCATTCAAGACTGTGTCTCGAGGTGAATTCACTCTTTTCTGAATCTACTACAGTCATTTCACGAACCAATTGCGGCGTCTGTGTCCGCCCAATGCCTACGAATAATAATCTGAAACAAAATTTGTTAAAAGCTTGCAAAGCATTTGAATCGTTGTGGCAAAAAAAAAGCTTTTGTTTTTCTTCCAAATAATACTGTAACATGACGTTTCAAAAGTCAAAAGCACAAAATATAAATAGATTTGTCGCAGATAAATAAGAGCCATTTTTTCTCCGCAACGATTCATTTGAACAAAATAAAATTTCAATTTATACTTTAAATCGTTTTCAGCGGCAGCTCGACTGTTGCTAGTAGATGGTAACAGCTCATCGATTTCGACATCGTTCCCTAAAATAACAAAAAGTGTCAATAGTGTTATCGGAAAATGTATATATTTTTTGTTCATTATTTCCATCGCATATTTTTACTCACGAAAATACCCAATAAATTGTACTGATTCGTAAGCTTCCTCATCTCGATATTCTAAACCACCTTTTTTCATGTGACACACAAAACTGACTTGATTTTCTGTAAACATACAATTCAAAGAGATTTAAGTAATTTCAAAAATAGCATTTCTCTGTACGAAAAAATATAAATGTTGGCAAAGCGACTGATTTTCTTTTCTTTTTTTTTATATCAATGAATACGAAATGTTAAGTGATTAAATGTAAAATTTACCGATTGTGAAATCATTTTTTGTAGGATCAATTACGGTCACTGGATTTGATAAGAGATTATATACTTGTTGGTGTTCTTTTTCATAAATTATGTCATAAATGCTGGCATTCAGGAGATCGCTCTTTAATTGAATTGTGAATATGAAACAAAAAAAAAATTGTTAAATTGTTCGCTTGAAGTGTATATGTTCAAACATCATTTATGGTTTCAGAAAACGAATATACCGGCAGATGACCCAAAAGAGAGGTTATGCTCTCAGATGCATAGTATATGTTCCCATCTGAAGAGAAAACAACGATGAATCCATCCAAAGCTTCTAGCATTAAATGAGTGAATTCTTCGTTTGATAAAAATGATGGTTTCCAATTTTCATGAATTTCATGGATTCGAGATCGCATCGTCATATCTGTTATGATAAACATTAATATTTGTTTTCGGTAAAAATAAAAAGATTATTGTTGAGATTATCGATGCACATTACTCACCGTTGTGCTGTCTTAAGAAAGCAATTGTTGCTTTTAAGACTGTTGATTTGTCTAATTTTCGATTGGCTGATGACACCATCGCATTCAGTTCATTGATCAGAATATTAAATTGATCTCGACGCTTTTTCTCGCTGAGATTTCTTGACTTTCTGAAGAAAAAAAATTGTTTGATTTAAATACTAGTTTGTTTGTTTTTTTTTTTGGTGACAACCATATTTAGTTGTTGAGTTTTCGATTTGTAGCTCATAAAAGCCGCTTTGACTCTCGCCATATTATTATGTCCGTTAAATCATTTACAAACCTTTTGGCATCATCGCGTTCAATATCATCATCCATTTCGCTGAAGATTGTATGTATAACAATAATTGAAAGCACTCGGTTAGTTCCCTTTTATATTGGAAATTCCCTTTCAATTCTGTCTTATATGGTTTGTTAAATGTTCACGTGTTTATTTTTTTCACTAGCAAACTGTTATTGTTTTTCACAAATTATGAAATTGTTTCTTTTCGAGAGATGAGCGCAGTCAATATGATTTACATTGTTGTCAGCGTGTTTTACGTAGATGGTGTTATAAGTATCTTTGTTTTTTTTAATGTTGGGTAATCAAAGAACTGTTTAGTACATGCTGTAATTGTGAATTGAATCTTTTATATTGTTGATTCGCATAAGATCCACGTAAGACAATTCACAAGAAATCAACATTTTAATTTGATAGGATCTGAAGTGATGATTGGTTTCGGTTATTTAAATTAAAAGGTTTCAAATGAATCGAAATGGTTCGACTGCCATGTAAAACAGAAAATCAAATTGACAGAAACGGAATGGAATTAATACACGTGATTTTTATGATAATGAAAGAAAGAAACCAAACAAAAAAAAAACAAATTGAAAAGGAAACGTCGTAATTATAGAAATAGTGCATTATCATCATCTATGTGTAAAAATTGTTTGCTATTTGAAAGTTTTGAGGGACATTTCATAGTGAGCTTGGCCGTGAGTATGATATCGAAATAGGATGTAGTGACCGTTATATAAGAATTTTGGAAATCAATTCACTGACGAATTTTACTTGGACCAATCCCAGTATTTTCAATGGAATAAAATATGGTAATATCGTTCGTATTTCAAATCACCGGAAATATCTTCCAAAAGAAGAAACAAACGAACGGATAATAATCATAAGTACACACTCAAAATGGTAATTGTTGCGAATGGCAACAAAATATTATATCACATCGACTGTATTATTGCCTAGGGGGGAGACACAAACGATTAAACCATGATTCCAATATAAAAACACTAATCCTACTATTCCACCAATACGTCATTTCATTGTCAAATGTGATCTCACATTTCGCCGCTATTCACTTTGTTGAAAACTTATTTATCGATACTGGAGTATGACATTTTGTTATTGATAATTAAAATTATTTTTTTCATCAATAAAATTTTGAGAAAGTGTATCTATTGTTTTGTAAATTTGTAATCGACTTTTGAACTAAAAAATATTTCAAAAAAGAACAAATTACTATCTCAAAACAAGTTCAATGCTTTTATCAAATTCTGTACTATCGATTACAAAAACTTTGAATTAACCCATTTTCGCTATTCCATACACAGGATTAGTGAATCCATGTGAATCCAGCTACTGAATTCTCTATTCCACTTTAATTTCTCGAATTTTTACACTAAAAGTCTAATCCTATTCCATGTGTCTACCCCCTAGATTATTGCAATATTCGACACTTCAACACACAAGAGAAACAATATGCTAAATCTGTTATATAAATGATTTCTTACAAAAAAATTTCTTAATGTAAAAACCCATTTGAGCTTAATTGCGCCTTGAAATTTGCTCTTTTTTATCAGTTTTATGATATTTACACCATGTTGAACACCAACATAATTTTGTCACAAACATTAACGCACTTTATGTTATTTTAACAAACTGTCGTTATGAACAAGTAGAAATGTTTTTCGCATTTATTCTCACGTATTCATGTAATACCACAATACGGATAAATTTATTTTGTTTCCACATTGATCACTCACTGAAAATACGATTTGAACAATCTTTTATGTAATTTAACTTGATTTTCTTTTGTAAAATGTACATACTTGTTGCTTGTTGCTTGGATGCATGGCGTGAATAAATCCATGATAAAATCACAATAATGAAATATTCCATACATATGTACCCGATTCAAATAAAAAAAACCACCCAATCAATTAATGTAGCCGGTAATGTTACATTTCCGAATTTGTGAACGAGTGAAAAAAAAGTGCCTTTCAAACCTCAATGCCGGTGGTGCGTTATTAAAATGACATTGTATCATTCATTTTGATATAAATTCACCCACTTGTTGTCGTGAATGAAACTTACAGCACAAAATCACAATGGTCATGCAATACTCTACACTCCATATTCCTTTCAATGTATTGCTGACATAACATTTTGATCACGTTTCTCATATTATCAAAACCAATCAAATTGAAAGTTAATACGAAGTTTTATCAAAGCATATAAATAATTTTTATGGGATATTTTTAAAAGTAGTCAATTATTTTCAGAAAATGTGGATATTCTTTAGCAACCAATTAAAACTGCAATATTGTCCATTTTCATTTTCTGCCACAAAGAATTTAATTAATTTAAAACAAAAATATATGTATATTTTTACATTTATTTGCTTATTTCGCTCCCGTTATTTTCTGTATTCGATTCTGTATTCGACTGTAGCAAATATTGGTGGTCGAGCGTATTGAACTTGGTGGTTGCGAGGAAACATTTGCTATCGTTTTTGCGACAGGTAATTACAACGTACCAATATACGGACCGTAGAGATATGTTGTGAATGGCAACGGAAACGAATTGAGGAACAAATCTTTTGTGTGTGCGCGCTCGTTGTAGTTGTGTGTATATGACAGGCATAAATACACAATAAAAACTCTCATATAAATCAATTCACCCTTATTGTATGTTAACCTGTGTAACTCAATATTGGAATATGGACCACTTAAAACGAAAAGAGAGAAGACTTATATTATTTCGTGTGTTTTTCAACATATATTACGGTTGCTTCAAATTCGATGTGATTATGGTGAAAGGTGCGCACCTGAAATAGACATTTTAGTGAAATCATACAAAAGCAGTTCTAACTGTGTGTTGTTTATTGTCATTCTTTTTTTTCGTTCATTCGTTTGTTAGTACTTTTATTTCTTCTTTTTTGGGGAACTCGGTGGTGGTGGTTGTGGTGGTGTAGTAATGGTGAAAAAGAAGAAGCCAACGATGACGGTGATAGAAATGACGATTTTCATATGGAATATTTTTGCCGCGCGGTAATATATTTGTAATCATAATACAAAATGTAATTATTATCAAAAACTATTGTCTTTTTATAATTCTTACAAATGCCCATATTATTTTACATTTTTCACAAAAACTACAAATTCAATTCTTTGTCGATTCGGCAAAACTTTGATGTTATTTTAATGAACGAATAAAGTTTAAATTCTTTTTTTTTTATAAAGAAAAAACTTTATCAAAAATATACTCTTCATCAAAATGCTTGTGATTAACAATATTCCGAAAAATGCGTCACTGATTTATTTGAAACTAACCAAAAAATAAAATAATGTTAATCTTACAAAAATGCTGATCACGCAAATATTCAATCAAATATAATTTTAAGAAAACTATTCGTTACATGAAATGTTATAAAATAATTGCATCACTTATTATTATTTTTTGTTCATGCTGTCACATTTTTATAATTTTCACATTGTTCTCCTTTAAAATGTACGTATTATTTTGATGAACATTTAAATCACTATTTCCGTAATTACCGACGAGCGTCTTTTTCGAATAAATAATTTTGTACAACTGCTTCAGATGCCGATTGATATTGAAATGTCGAGGAGAAAATTGTGTTTATTATCCACAAGTCCCTGCGCTTCGTTGTATGTTCGATGTATTATGTGTGTTTTTTTCCTGCTACGTGTTGCCTTTTCCGTACAAAGTGTATATACGATCCATATGGTGAGCTAAGCGATTATTTATCGTATGTATGACAATATAATTGCATTCTTTACTTCGGAATCAGTAGGTGTAAAATTCGTTTTCATTTTGAAAAAGAAAAAAATACAAATAAAAATGAATGAACTGTATCATACAGTAATATTTATAATTTTAAATATGAAACATGTCAAGTATGATACATATTTTGACTGCAATAAAAATAGTCACAATTGCCATGCGTCCTCACCAGGGGTCTGAGGTGTCAGATTACACCCCCCCATGAGGTGAAGGAATTCCTCAAGAGTTTTCTAAGAATCCTTTTAATTTGCTAAAGTTTTTGATTGGAAAAGTGAAGACCTTTCTTTATTTTAGTTCATCAAGTTTTGGAAATGGAACAAATTTTTTCGATTTGCTGGGGAATTTCGCCAAGGAAAGTGATCTCAAAAAAAAAAATGGAAAAACGTACACTTTACACTAAATTTCGGGGCTCGGAAGAATTTTTTATTCGTGCAAAACCATGCATATTCACCATACCACAAATATTGGTCCATTTTGAGTAGTGAACAATAACTTCACTTTCTGTGAATATTCGTGAATAACATCATTATTCCTGATTATCGTAAATACGCAAAATGGTGCATGTGATTTAGTGGAACTTCATTTGTAAAATCACAAAGGCTTACTATAAGAATATTAATTGCAATATTTTTATGCAATAATAGCATGATTATTAATGTGTGTGTTTCAAATCGGTGCTATATACGAGCTGTATAATTACAAAAAACAACGATAATCACGAATATTTGTAATATTTGTCGCTTTATACCAATTTCATACAAAACGGTGTTTATTTGATGTTTTTGTTTCAAGTTCCGAGCCCCTAGCACTAAATAGAATTAACTTTTTTGCTTACCCCTTTCGTTTTTTTAATTTTTCAATTAACAAAACAACCCCCCTTTCCCCTTGAGGACGTACGACAATTGTAGTGAAGTACTCAGGTATTGTTATACAGGGTGTCTCATATAAGACTACTGAGGATATACATTTCGTTTTTCTCTTTTGTTGGTATAGTTTTCGAAAATCTACTCCGATAGAAATTCGTAGAAATTTATTTCCAACATTTCTATCGGAGCAGATTTTTAAAAATTATACCAACAGAAGAAAAAATCGAAATTTATACCCTCAGTAGTGAGCCACTTATATGAGACACCCTGTATGCTGCATATTATTATGAGATTGTCGCATGGTGAAACGGTTTTGAAAGCAAAATGAAATGAAACATTTCTGCACTGTCTCACTAAATCAATGAAATGTGATAAATTCAGCATATAACAATCCCTGCCATTTATGTAGGAACAAATGAAAAGTGATTTTTGTTTTAATTTTGAACCGTTTGCAAATAGCATAATTTCAGGCTGTTTTCTGTTATTGAATACTTAACTCGCTCATTGAAATTAATTATTACCTACCTGGAATTTAATCTAAATTTAACAATTTTCGAATATTGTTCATCGTTCGCCTCCAACTCCCGATATTCTGCATAGAAATAAAAACACATTTACATTTATAAACGATGAATGCTACCACTCTGGGATGTTTTCGATTTGGCAAAAAAAGTGTCATTGAACTGGCATTTCAAGATGTGTCGTCAATGTTGTTGTTGACGTGTTGCAATTTTTATTGCAATTAAATGACTTAGAGTTCATGTATTATTTACGCTGAAAATCTAGTTTTAAATGAATAACATTTAAATACATTTGGATTGTATGCGTCCACGTGCACAAAACAAACAAACGAAAAATAAATGTATTTATGTAGTATATGAGTATGAATGAGTGCTTGTCTATGGTGTAAATGCATGTGTCGGAAATAATTTGATCTGTTTCCAGTGAGCTAAGCAGTAAGTGAATTCAAAAAATGCACATAAATCTCATGGCCTACTTTGACGATAGCATCTCTCTTCAATATCAATTCTTATTTTGAACAAAAAAACCAAAATCGGACTTACAACAACATATTTTTTTTCGCATTACATTCAAATTGAAAATCGTCAATGAATTGTTAAGAGCATCGACAACGAGAATGCAGAATGCGAGTTTGTTTGTAAATAAATCTCCTTCGATTGTGTTTATTAAAATCAAGAAAATAACAACAAAACTATACATTTTGACATGGGTTCTATGGCCGAAATTGATAAACAGAAAAGGTTCACATAATAAGCCAATGGTTGATTAGCAATTACGCTACTACAATATTGTATATAATATTCATTAGATCATGTATGATATGAATTTAACACAAATAATTTTGGGCTTTATTTTAAGCTTAAGCCAAATTTGGTATATGATTATTTTATAATCGCTATACCAGAGTAAAAAAATTTGATATTTTGAATTCTTGGTTGTTCTTTATATCTAAAACGCAATTTATTGAATAAAGTTGATAATATGTGGACGAGCTTTGTTGTTTATTGTGTATTTTAGATAAGCGATCAATTCAAATCGGATGTTTATTCATCAGAAATAATGCGTTGAAAATCGGTTGCGCTCAAAAGACAAATGCGAAAGAATAAAAAAAACAACATAATTTCGTTGTCAATAACTTGTCTTCCGATTTTTATTTGTTTATTTTTCAATCAATGAACCTCTCATCGAATCGATATTTTGCGATCGACAGTTAACTGTATATAATTACCATGTTGGTATGCATTTGAAAAAGTAAAAGAAAATGTGATTGAATTCACAAACACACAAATAAAATGCTGAAAATAAATAAAAACAAAAGTTTACGTTGTTTTTGTGTATCTCTGATGCTTGAACGAAACCAGTTTCAATATATTTGCATTTGTTAATCGTTAAATTATTTGATAATTTTTCTTTGAGAGATTTTGTATTTGTATTGTTGACCGGTTCATGTATAGACAACAACGTTCACTTATAACCACAATATCAACAAAGAGTAATATTTAGTTAATTCCTGAAATCCGATTGAATCGGTTGTGCAGTTAAAGAGCGTATCAAATTATAAATTTAAAACATACAAGTATCTCTTTTGCCAAACGGTTTTCGTTTGTCGACGTACAATCATTTGGAAAAAGTATTGTAAATATTGTTAAAACTAAAAATCATGTATGGTAATACTGGAAAGAGCCACGAGGTATGTACATTGCCGGCAATTATTGTTTTTGTTTAGTGCAACCGGCTAAGCCTATGAAGAGACAAAATGCGAATTCCCCTCATCTGTGCCATCTTGTATTCCATAGTTGAACTCAATTTAGTTACAATGAATTGAATCGAAAAAGAGAAAAAAAACAACAACAGTAACATGGCTACATAGATCTGTTGACCAGTGAGATACGTATAGCAATGGAATGAAAGAATGAAGAAAGCGTATATGTGTATGTATGCATCAGCACGCATAGATGTACAGCTCTGTGTGGCCGTGCTATTGTTGTTGTTTTTTCACTTTTTCATTTCAATGCTACAGAATTAAATTCAGTTTTTGCATCTAATTCACACTAAAATCAAATGGCGCTCATTAGCGAGATTCGCAAAAAAAAGTCTCCAATCTCATACAAATATACACCGGCTGGTTTAGTGTTGATTTTGGGTGTTTGCGATTTTGAAGTGATTATTTGACATAGAATTTTAGTTCTGAGAAAATTTAAAATTAAAAGCCAATCAAGCGAATGTCTCAAGTTAACGACTTAAAAGTTAGACTCAACGATTAATGGACCGTCTTCAAGTGCTTTATTTGGAAATATCGCCTTTAGGGGTAAAAAGGCAAAAAAAACTCTTTTGGAAAACAACTTAAAAAAAATTGGTCAATATCACTTAAAATGTCAATGAATTCATCCTGTTCAGCGTCCGTAATGTACCCAATCCTGTTTATTCGATTTCGATATGAATTTTATGAATATCAACTGATTGTGACGCTAATTTTGTCTGCCATTTCATCAGTTTTAAATTGTGATTGATGCGCAAAAAAATATGCTTTACCTCATATTATCATAAATACCTCCTTTCTATTCCAAATGATCATTGAGATATTTTTTATATATGCATATTTTGATGGTGATTGATGTTGATCAACATTTTTTTTTTCGATTTGTATGTTTTTAGCATATATATCTCTCTCTCACAGATTATAGATATAACACATAAACATACGTCAATGTTTTCTAATAAAAATAGCAGCAAAATATGTAACCGGTTTTTCTTAAATTTGTACACGAAAAAAAATATATTTTATTTGCCGCAACCAAAATGCTGATGAAATAGGTTTATAGAATGTCAGAATTATGTTTGTAATTTTGTAGTCAACACTCAAACCATTTAATATACGATTGTAAAGCATAAATTGTGGAGAGGGGAAACCTGGAGAAAACTCACTTGGTTAATTATTTCGATCAATCGTTTTTTGATTTACAATTTTGGAATGAAAAACTTGATTCAGATATTAACTGAAGGTGAACATTACAAGCATACACTTGCACATAGCAAACGAGTTGTCACTTAAATCAGAAATTCGTGCAAACCTTATTTCTTGTATTTCTTAGAACACAATAAATATTTGTAATAGTGTTTCTTGTCGAAACTGATTTTTTATAAAAATTTATTCTGGAATTGTATTTAATAGCTAACGCTCAAGAAAGGTGGATCGTATATTATGGAGAACAAGAATTCAAATGATGCGAAAAATGCGTTGATTATATTTTCATTGGAAAAAGATTCGGATTCGGGCGCATTGGCAAAATCATTGAAAATATTCAATGATAAAAATGTGAATTTAGTTCATATTGAATCACGTTCGTCAGCACGTAAACCAGGCTACGAATTTCTTGTCGAATGTGACAGTACAACGGGTAATTTGGGCGATGCCATCGAAGAACTCAAGGCGACCACAAATTATTTGAGTGTCATTTCACGAGATTACAATGATAATACAACGGCTGTACCATGGTTTCCACGGCGTATTCGCGAATTGGATCGTTTTGCCAATCAAATTCTATCTTACGGTGCGGAACTTGACTCTGATCATCCCGGATTCACAGATCAAACATATCGTGAGCGAAGGTTAGTGTGTCAAAACAATAATTGAAAATATTGAAATATGGAATTTTTGTTTTGTTTCATTCATTTATTTAATAATCTTTCAATCTCGATCATATAAAAATAGAAAATATTTTGCTGATATTGCATTCAATTATAAACACGGTGAAAAATTACCGCATGTGAATTATACAGAAGAGGAGATAAGAACGTGGGGCATTGTTTTCAATAATTTAACTAAATTATATAAGACGCACGCTTGCCGAGAGCATAATCACGTTTTTCCATTGCTTATCGATAATTGCGGTTATCGCGAAGACAACATTCCACAATTGGAAGATGTTTCAAACTTCCTCAAAGGTTTGTTTATTTATTGCATTTTATTTGACGACATTGACCTTTCTCAAGGAGAAAAATATGTTGTTTTTCTGTTATTGTCATATTACGTGCCCCATGCATGTACACAATTCGAGTGGAATTCTATTAAAAAAAATTCGACAGCAGTTGGACGCCAATTCATTTGAAAATTATTGACACAAAGTTCGATTTGACTCTCTATATAGATGGGGATTTTCTGCTATAAGATTATCTCATGGCGATAACTATGTGTCACTTGTCAAGTGCTGCATATCATTTATATGAAATAATTATAAATATTCGGACAATATTGCTGCATATTAATCAACGACAAAATATCATTTGAAACTAAAGTTTTGCACTGTGTGTATAAGCTTCAGCAAATTAAAACTCAGCAGTGCGAAAATTGCATCAATAATGTGCATACATTTTTTTTCTCACACATACAATTTATAAATAACTTATTTTTTTCCTTGAGTTATATCGATTCTGCCCATTCTTGACATTTATATGTGTATCTGTTTTAACTGTGATGGCTTTTTTTTGCAATTTAGATTGTACCGGTTTTACGTTGCGACCTGTAGCCGGTTTGTTGTCGTCGCGAGATTTTTTGGCCGGTTTGGCATTCCGTGTATTTCATTCAACGCAGTACATTCGACATCCAAGCAAGCCATTGTATACACCCGAACCAGATGTATGTCATGAATTGTTGGGTCATGCTCCATTATTTGCTGATCCAGCGTTTGCACAATTCTCCCAAGAAATTGGATTGGCTTCGTTGGGAGCACCCGATGATTATATTGAACGTTTAGCAACGGTAATTATCAAATACATCATATTTCAATTTGGAAAATAGAATGTTAATTTGTGTGATTTTCGTTTACAGTGCTTCTGGTTTACGGTTGAGTATGGTTTGTGTCGCCAAGATGGTGAAGTCAAAGCCTATGGCGCCGGTTTGCTATCATCATTCGGTGAATTGGAATATTGTTTAACCGACAAACCGGAACTGAGAGAATTCGAACCGAGTAAAACCGGCGAACAAAAGTATCCGATTACCGAATACCAACCAGTTTATTTTGTTTCGGACAGTTTTGAGGATGCCAAAGAAAAAATGATGTATGTATTATCTATCGCTTTAATTTTTTTTTTGCATTAAATTGCATTTTATTTGAAATTGATTTCAGAAAATATGCAAACACCATACCCCGACCATTTGGCGTCCGTTATAATGCGTACACGCAAAGCATCGAAGTGCTCGATTCAAAACATCAATTGGAACAATTGATGCAAGAGTTAAGCACGGAATTTCAAACGCTTCACAATGCATTCAAAGTACTACAAGGTTAAATCGATATAAACCATTCTTCTTCTATTTAAATTTTATCAAATCAATGAACTTATCTATCTATACTTCAGTGAGCAACAAAATTAATGTTACTTTTATTATTTTTTCGAAAATAATTTATTCAATTAAAAAATGTCTGTGTACATCCCACAAAAGCATAACATTATATTGAAAGGACAACGTACAAAATTAATTGTTTTTTTTTTTTTGTACATAAATATATAATTCACTCAGCACTGACGTCTGAGAGGATAAAATACAAAATTAATTTTGATTTAGAGGTAGTAGGTTTCATACTAAAAGTCGGCTAAAAAGCTTCACAAATTCCAGTAAATTTAAAAAAGAATTGCTCATAAGACATGATTTTTCAGCTTTTTCAAATAAAAATAAACTGAAAAACATTTAGAAGTAGTGATTATATTCCGGTTGATTCCATGATGAATAGTATCGCAAGAAATTATTATCTGCAATTAGAATAGACAAAATAAAAATAAATCATAAATTTCAATGCAAAAAATACGCTGTATAAGGCACTTACTCGCTGAAAATGCGTGGCGACGTCGATGTGGATTATATTGTAGCGGACGATTCTTGCGAACATTTTTAATAATACAACCAGGTGGAATAGCACGCTAATGTCAATAGAAAATTATTTTAAAAATAAATAAATAAAAGAATGATATAATTATCATCGTTTTTTCTTTGTTTCACCCAATTAATTTAAAAATACATGCACACAGCAAGCGGTTATATCAAAATATCTCCTTTTTTGATGATGCCTGTTATTTTTCAAATTGCAGCTTAATTATCCTATCGTTGTATACAATCTAAATTATTGACTTTTTTCGATCATCAATCGATGTTATACATAGATTTAAAGCAAGGAAGGCACACACGCACACAAACAAACACTATCGAAGCATTAGTCAACAGTCCAGTGATAAATATCGATGAAATTTTTTGGTAGCTCATTATTGGAATGTGTCACATGAATTTGATTTTGTACAGCATGTCTGAGATGATGGTTTTTCGGAAGCTTGCGATAGAACACACGTACTCTACTTACAGGAAACGATGTATCCAATTTCATGTCTGGTTGACCTTTGCACAATAAATATGTATCGTGATCATTAAGATTATTGATCTGTGGTCCGTTCACGTAAGGTGCGTTCAATTGAGCACGAGCTAAAAATTACCAAAATTACAAATTATCAACCGAAAATGTTGAATTTTTCACTTTATTTCGATCAGAACTCACCTGCTGGTCGAACAACAATTGTGAATTGACATGTTCCATTTTGGTTTTGTACATCGGTTGCAATATATGTGATTCTATGTTGGCCAACGCCAAACGTTGTTCCAGGTAAATGTGATTTGAAGATTTGCTTGAGTCGAACTGTTCCGGCTTGGAATGCAGGTTCTCTCCAGTAAATGGGACGTTTTAGCTCATGTGGCTGCAATTGAACGTCCTGAGTTGGTGGACAAAAACTAACTTTTGGACCTAAAATTGAAGCGGGAACAGCCGGAACAAATGTTACACCGTTGACTGGTTTCACTGTAAGAATTGTTCGACATGTTTCAGTGATACTCGCCGAATTGGGACTATGTGCGGTGAATGTAATTATATGTTGACCGGCTGCTAAATGGGCTTGCAAATTTTTCGCCCATTTTGGATTTGCCTCAATATAAGCCCAATTAACGTTCGATTTTGGTTGTTCCAATTTAATATGGATAAATTTTTGATTTTTCGGCAACGAAATTACTGTATCTTGCGGACATTTGATGTATGGTCTCACAATATTTTGTGTTGATGAGCTTGATTGAGTGGTTTCGCCAAGTTTAATATGGCCTACATGATGTGTTTCACCACCTTTAATCACAGTTTTTATTTTTGGCTTTCCATTTTGTCCGTTTTGTCCATGATTTTCTAAGTGATTTTGTCCGCTGTTTTGTGCGCTTTTTTGTCCGTGATTTTGCCCATAGTTTTGATTATGGTTTGGTTGTTGATTTCCTTGCGATGCATAATGTTGAGTTTGAACATGATGTTGAATTGGTTCACAACGTAAATCAGTTTTCGTCCATTGTCTGTTAGGTAAGCATTGTGTGATGCCCGGTGCAGCACTCTTAAATCCTTGTGGACATATAAGGGCGCAACTTTGACCTGGATACATTCTTCCATTCAGACAATCATCACTCATTGTTCCAGGTTGTATTACTTGAAGTGGTGGGCATGCCGATTCTTTTAAATGACCGACAAATGAAACAAACAATTTTGGTTTTTTTTTTCATTTGTTTTAAATAAAAAAAATTATTATGAACTTACGAACACATGATATTTCGGTTGTATCCCACTGGCCATCAGTGCTGTTGCAATATTTAACTGATGGTCCCATCAATGTGAATCCGTCTTTGCACCAAAAGCTACATTTTGTTCGATGGAACGATTGTGATGAATGTCGAGATCGTGAACAACGCACATTACCATGTTCTGGAGCTGCCAGAGCTAAGCACGAGTCTTTGACTTCTGTTTAAAAGAATGATAATGAGTTTATTGACCATTTTGTAAACGACAATCCAAATGAAGTGTATACTAACCAACGCACGTCACTTTATCGTTGTCCAATTTATAGCCTGTTTTACAAATACATCGAAAACCGCCCAAGAAATTAATACATTCAGAGTTTGGCGAGCATCCACCATTTTCATAGACTTCACATTCATTTACATCCGCACAATTACCGGCGGCGTTCAAGCGAAAACCTTTCGGACAATCCTTTTTATCACATTTATACGATCCGATTGTATTGGTGCATTTGCCCTCACATCCGTGATTCAATAAGCATTCGTTAATGTCTGAACAACTAAATTATGCAAATGATTTGTTTATTTTTCTTTTTTGTTTTTAAATTATTGGTTAAGTTTTTATTTGTGATGGGTTAGTGAAACTTCGGTGTTTATCGAATGAAAACACCAAAAATGGATCAATTTTTTTTTTAAATATGTAGCTGTAGATGAATGAAATTGTTATGTATACACTTCTAACCTTCTGTTGTCCGATGCATTTAGTTCGAATCCTTTATAGCAAAAGCATTGAGCCTTTCCATTCAATGGTTCACAAACATGAGCGCAGCCACCATTTTTCAAACCACACGGATCGGAACTGATGCAAGTCTTTTTATCATCAGCCAATGTGAAACCATCTAAATCACATTCACAGTACATATCTCCTTCGATATTCACACACTTTTGATCACATCCACCATTATTTATGGCACATTCGTTGATATCAATGCAAGTACTTAAATCGCTAGCCAATTTCATTCCATTTGGACATGAACAAACAAACGATCCCGGTGTGTTTGTACATTGATGTGAACAGCTTTTCGGTGCATTTTCATCGCATTCATTTTTATCGATGCATTCGTTTGTCTCAGATAGTTCATAGCCAATTGGACAATGAGGATTACAATGAAAACTGCCATCAGTATTAATACATTTTGAATCGGCACCACAAGCATTAGGTAAAGCACACTCATCAATATCAATGCAGGATAAATGATTTCTGGCCAATTTATAGCCGGTGTGACATCCACATTCGTAGCCTCCCGCCACATTCTTACATATTTGCTCACAATCATGAATTGAAGCCGTACACTCGTCTACGTGCAAAAATGAAATGAATCGAATGAACATTTGACAATGAATCGGTTAAATAAATGATTTTGTGATTTGAATTGTTTCAACAACAACAACAAAAAATGGTGGGGTAAAAAATGAGGAGCGAATTTGAGTTGAATGAATTTTCATCATGACAAACGAAATGTTTGGAAAGTATATTATAACTGTATATTCAGACTGACACATTTATTTCATAAGATGCCTTGAATTGTATTTATTTAAAGAATATGGATTGATTCCAACATTTAATCACCTCACCCTTTTTTCATCTTCAAAAAAAGCACAAATGAATTGAATGACGTTGATATTAGTCTTACCTATATCGTGACATGTATGTTTATCAGCCCTCAACTCAAAGCCGGCCTCACAGGCGCATTGATAAGAGCCCAATAGATTGATACAAATATTCGAGCAATTGCCATTATTTTCAATACATTCGTCTACATCCAAACAAGCATATTTATTGGATGCAAGCTGATAGTTAGCATTGCATATGCATTCATGTGTACCATTGTGGTTTACGCATTGATGTTCACAGCCGCCATTATTTGTCAAACACTCATTTTGATCGATACACACTTTTCCCGCTTCGTCTATTTCGAAGCCAACGGGACACGAACAAGTCAGTACACCCTTATTTGAATTACACTTATGCGAACAGCCGCCGTTATTCACTTCACATTCATTTAAATACTCGCAGGCATGATCATCATTAACTAAAAACATACCTTCTGGACATGAGCATACTGCAAAACACAAACAATTGGGAAAAACATATTGTCGTACATAAATACTGGTTGATATGATTAAATAAAATGAAACTTACGATAGCTTCCTTGCAGATTGACACACGTATCCGAACATTTTCCGTTGTCTATTTCGCACTCATCTTTGAACATATGGAGAAAAAAATTAGAATATCAAATGAAAATTACATAAAAATTTAAAACTAAATATTCTTTTTATAAAAATTTTTATTATTGGACAATTGCGTACTTATATCAACGCATTGATGTTGATCAGCAGACAGACTGTAGCCAGAACGACACGTGCATTCTGAAACAAAAATTGATTTGATAAAATTAAGGAATTTTTTCATAAAACAAATGCTGGTTCATATGATAAAATAAAATAAAACTTACGGTATGAACCTTGTGTATTGATACATTCATGATCGCAATTTCCATTATTAACATCACATTCATTTTTATCGATGCAGTTTCCGGTGCCTTCATCTTTTTCAAATCCATCGAAGCACGTGCATTCAAATTCGCCTTCTGTGTTAACGCACTGTTGGGGGCAACCGCCATTGTTTTGCAAACATTCATTAGCATCATGGCATGTTTTTGCATCGTCAAATGTTTCGAAACCGGGGAAACATTCACATCGATTCATTTTATCGTCGCATACTTGTTGACATCCACCATTGTTTTCGGCGCAAATATTCTTTTTTCGACATGTTTTACCATCCGTATCAAGTTCAGCGTCGTCAAGACATGAACAAATCACTTTTTCATTCACAAAATTACAAATATCCGAGCATCCACCGTTATCAGCGGCACAAATGTCAGCCGCAACGCATGTATGTTGGTCGTTCGATAAGATTAAACCATCTGGACATTCACATCTTGAAACAGAAGTAAACGATTCGATTGTGATTTATGACAAAATAAATAATTTCTTTGAATATAGATATTTGATTACTTACAGGTAAGAACCGTCGGTATTCATACATTTATGTGAGCATTGATGTGTTCCAATGGCACATTCATCATAATCAACACATCTAAAAATACAATTCATTTTAAGTACATTGTTTTATTGAACATGCTTAAAACACACTCGTCCCATGTCTACCTTTGATTATGTTCTGCAAATCCACTTGGACATTCGCATTTAAAAGATTCACTATCGATGTTAACACATTTTCCGGGCAAACAACGATCGCCCGATATACTGCACGCATCGAGAAAAATGCATGTTTTCATATCAGCATCCAGTGTAGCACCATCCGGACATTTGCATCTTGAAAAAAATGTACATTTGATTATAAATGATGACAATTTTTTTTAATTGGATTACTCACTGGTAACCATGAACATCATCAACGCAATCGTGTGAGCATTTTGTTTTATTTGCCGCAATATCATTTAAATGTCGGCAAAAATCTTGTTCGCATGTTCGTTTATCGTCACCAAGATGGAAATTATTCGGGCAAACGCATCTTGAATGAGGTAAAATTATTGTAGGCAAATAAAATCGCATTGAAAACATTACTTACAAATATGATCCAACTGTATTAATGCATTGATGAGAACAAATTGTTCTGGCTGTCGGTGTATTCTCCTCATATTCATAATCGGCGAATGTTGTACATTCATCAATGTCACTAAAAATGTATAAAAATGGTTTCAATGACATTATGATTTGTTGGTTTGATGCTTCTCAAACGAAGTGACTCATTATCATTCAAATGTTTTACCGGCATGTTTTCTCGTCGTCTTTCAACACAAAGCCGTCGGGACAAGTGCACTTTGGTGGAATTAAAAAAAATAAATAACAATATTGATTTGTTTATTCTTCTATTTTCTAGCATTAAGAGATTACCTGATAGCCACCAACTGAATTTTGACAGTATTCGCATCCAGTATTTCCTTCGGCGCATTCATCAATATCGATACAATTATTCGATTCGTCCAACCGTAGTCCATCTCCACATGCTTTGACTGGTGCATTGAATTCAGTTGACGATAATACATTAACTGTTGTTGGAATAATTTCAACATCGTCCAAACAACGATACGATCCCATCGTATTCTCACATTCATTTGGGCAAATACTTGGATATTCACATTCGTTTATGTCTTAAAGAAAATGTGGAAAATTATCAAATGAAATGAAAACGGTTGTTATTTAAAAAAAAAAACGAAGAGAATTCGTTGAGAGTCAATTTATTTGAAACTTGTTTTGCTTCGAAATTTTTCACCAGCGATTGACTAATTTATTATTTTTCTGCGACACATTCTGCCAACAGAAATGGTTGCAACAACAAAATGATTGAATTCTTCAAATATTTCAATCGCAGGAAAATGAAAATTCTCAGAATCGCGTTGCATTTGTTTTGGTTGGATGTAACCAGTACCGATGAAACATCTTCGAACGGAGCAAAGCATTCATTTTCGCTGCAAACGAAAATGAAAACCAACAAATCAACACCGACACCGCATCAACATTCAAAATGAGAAATGTGAATGTTTTCACGATTTGTATTGCAGTGTGAGCGCACACCATTTGAATCACTGTGAATATAATCAGCAAAGGCATAAATCAGCATCTTTTATATTACTGTGTTGACGCCACTTACCCATCACTATTCACTCTTTTTTTCTTAGCTCCTGGTCGATATTTTTCAATTTTCTCTTTTGGTTAGGTTTTTTTTTAAATTTCCACATGATTTTTTTTATATATTTAACTAGAATCGCATTTCATCTGGTGCTGACAAATGCGATAAGCATGCCATACATATGAGATGGTTAAATTAGCGATGAATTCAACCGCAACAAATTCTATAGTGGACAGATTTAAATTTCCATTAGTCTATTAAATATAGTATAGTTTCTTTTTCCAATTTGTTCACATTTCTACGAATCGGTGTGGAAAAGAAAAGGCGTGAAATTCGTGTTTAATTGATCGTATGTGACATCATTCAAAATACGAGGAAATGTGTGGAAAACATTCTTTCAGCATGATTGGGAGGGGGAGAGAAAATTGCAAAACTACGCACAATATTTTAAAGCAACACACCGAAATTGGAAGAACACTTTCAAACACAAATGATTTTGTGGTGTTTGTGATGAGAGAGGAAATGTGATCAAATGATGCGCGTGTCCAATAACCAAAAACTGCACTCAATTCGTCGTGAAATAAACAAATTGTGGTGATTTATAAAATTTATATGAGCAGGAAGAAATTCGAGCCGATCAATTTTTAGAATCAAATGACGCAATCAACGAAATTAGTCGTCTTCTAACACATTTTCGAATAAAAAATGATTACTTTTATATTTTCCACTAATGAATTAATGTGAATAGATGAGACCAACAATAAAATTAAGCCAAAATAACGAATTGTAATTGATTCATATTTATCTGCGGCAAAAATACGTGTGATTTATAATCATAATGGCAAGAGTACGCAAATATTTGACACACGAACAAACGGGACATGTGTTTTTTTTTTTGGATCGATGCCTAATGAAAAAGTAAACACGATCAAAATGATCCTACGCATCAACCATTTAATTTTTTTCTTTTTGAAATATATATATTTTTTGTGATTGAATATGCTTTTACTGGATGCCATTTGATACATTGTGGTTAACACAAAGTGCAATAAAATAAAAATCATAATCTATCTACATCAATTTCAACGTGAACAGCCGGTGTATGATGACAAATTGAAATTCTTAACCTTTCAACGCGGTTTTCATTAAATTTAGCATAAATCTTCTCTTTTTCTTTTTTAATTTGCATTTCGCCATTTTTCATCGTTGCTCTTGACAACAGTTTTTCTGGTCATTTCGGAAAATGATTAGCATAGTAGCGACGAAAAAAAAAATCAATTCGTGGAAAACAAAGACGAATAAAAAGAAACTGTCCGACTGGCATTCATGTGAAATAAATTCTGTTGCATTAGCGATGAAATTTATGAGAGTGGCTTTCAATTCAAAATGCTATCTATTGAACATAGATTTCGGATCATTTCACTGTCGAGTTCATTTATAATATTGTGTGAGCGTATATACGTGTAGAGATGTATTTGACGACGCAAACAAGATGTGATTTGTATCTAGTTTATAGAATTGTGTTCGGCTGTCATGTACCGTCTCCCTTTTTAATTCAATCACGTGTGCATCATGACAACTGATGATTTTATGACCGAATACATATAAACTATGCATTGACTATACACCGAATGCGATTCCATTCGTGTCGGGGAAACGGAATAAGAGAAACATATTGTGTGAATGGAAAATACGGATGAAAAATGTTTGATCTTATGCTGTTTGATCGTCAAAGCGTTCAAATTTAGAAACATGAAAACGACCATAAAATCGCAGACGTGCTAATATATCTAATAGTTCATAAGATGCATGTTTTACGGCATATGTATGGCAATCCGTGCTATGAATATTTTTATTTTGCCCACCAAATGGGATACAATACAAATATTAACTCACCTAAACATTTAACTCCATCCATTTGATCCAAGTAGAATCCAATATTGCATGAGCATTCAGGAACATTGGCGCCAATATCAT
Source organism: Contarinia nasturtii (assembly GCF_009176525.2). Classification (NCBI taxonomy): domain Eukaryota; kingdom Metazoa; phylum Arthropoda; class Insecta; order Diptera; family Cecidomyiidae; genus Contarinia; species Contarinia nasturtii. The sequence goes on from NW_022197768.1 coordinate 415,211, forward strand.
CATCGGGAACCATATTACAGATTTGTTCACAACCACCGTTGTTAACATCACAGCTGTTAGATGTTGGTGTTGGCTTTTCAATTTCATTTGGTATAACATTGATTGTTTCCTCTTTAGTTTGTGGAATGATTTCATTGGTGATAATTTGCTCATCAACATTGCTATTGTCATTAGTTGATGCAACTGAAATCGGTTCATTTGGCGTCACATTTTTCTCGACCGTTTCGGTGTTGATGTTTTCATTATTTTGTTGCACGGAATTTGTGGCCGTATTTTCTGTGTCGGTTTTAATGGAATCGCTATTTTCATTTTGATTGTCGTCATCTGAATCGGTGCCATAATCCACTGGGATTAGAAATGAATAAATGTGGCGTGAATGGAAGACATATACAAAAAAAAAGCGAATACAGAGCAATGCGTATAAAATTTTCAGAATTTCCTGATTACAAATCAAAAAAAATTGAAATAAAGAAAAAAAAACATTTCGAATGCCTTTTTCATAGCATTTTTATCACGCCATCGAAACAACTATGACACAAAACATGTTTCGGCACATTTTATGACTAAGTTTCACGATTGTTTTTTCGGCTAGCAAATACTCTTAAAATCACATAGAAAAAGTATATTTTACTTACCATCGCCTTCTTTCATCACACAAACGGGATAATTTCCAACCCAGATACCTTGACTGCAATACAATCGATTTGATTGTGGATTTTCCAAATAATAGTCTTCATCACAACCATAAATTGCAACCAAGAATTTATACTCGTCTTTCTTTGCTCTGCAACAAAAAAAAATTTTGTGATGAAAATGCACAAAAATGAATTTCACATTTATTTGCTGTGTAAAAAAGTCACAAATCGGACTAACATACCGGATGTATTCAACGATATGAGCATCTGAAACTGATGGTGCGGTTACTCCGTCAATGCAAGACATATCCAAACGGCTTGCGAAATCAGCATCAATGGTGTTATCTTCTTGAAATTCTGGCTTTTTTCCTTTTCGATGGCCCTTTCGTTTTTTCAATGCATTTGTTGGTGCTTCCGTTTGCGGTGCTGATTCATGTTCAGATGTTTCGACATGTTCGACATGTTGTTCTGAATCTAAAGCGGGCGCTTGACTTGGTGGTGCTTCAATTTCATTGGTGTTTGGTCCCTTTGTAGTTGGTTGTTCAACGGGTTCAATGAACTCTTCATGTGTTAATCCTGGTGCAACTGTACCAATCACTCCAATCATACCTTGTTCAATTTCGGACACCGTTGAATTGCTGCCCGTCTCTGATGGATGTACCGAAATTCAAAACCATATGAAAAGGAAAATAAATTTGTTCGCAGTCTCAGCTAGCGCACAGTCAATTAAATGATTTAATTTATGATATTTACCCAATTGACAGGCAGGTAAATCACCAAGCCATTCATCTGTATCTGTGTCACAGGTCAACTGTGATTCACCGTGTAATCGATAGCCAGCATCACATTTATAAAGTGCTGTAACAATGGTGCCATCATAATCGACTGATAAATCAGATTTACCATGCAATACAGGCGGTGGACGCTCGCAATCAGTATATACACCATTCACAGTATATACTAAATTTCCATTTTGAATCCAAAAAAAAAAGAAGAAAATAATATGAAAAGAAAAAGAAATCATTTCAACAATTTCAGACCGAATTGATGAGTTAACAATGGCATCAAAAATCATTTTATCTCGAAAAACATGCAATTAAGCCCATCGTTGTGCGCTCAACATGGTCATCGTGATCGAAATTCAATGATTATGTAGGCTAAAATTAGTGACGAGAGACGATTGAAAATGTGAGAAGAATGTGTGTGTGTGTGTGTAAAGTGTGAAACGATCGGTCGCAGAATCGAAAAGAACACCCAAATATGAATAAATTACCAAAATGTTGAAGTGATCCCGATAATGCGCTATTTAAAATGCATCAATTGATCGATAGCATAAGTGCTTTGGAACAAAGTGTGAAATTTCGAACGAACAACAGATTAGTGTTGCGGTTTTTCTATATGCCATTTCAACCGTGGAATTTCGATCAAATTTCAATTCCCGATTTGCATCATGAATATATGATGTTATCATGATTTACAGCTGTATGAGAGTGCACAAATCCGGATATTTATTTATTTTTTATTTATTTATTTTTTTGTGGTAAAATCATTATGCTTTTACGATGTAGGCAATAATCGAACAAATAGCAGGTTCTGTTTTTTTCTTCTTCTTTTTCTGACCCACACACTGAACGTCATTGACATTCCAAAACAAATGCAGCATTTTGGTAACACTGAATAAGCCAAATCGATGTTCAGAAAGTGCGGACCAAATTCAATGTAGTGCATATCACACGTCGTCGATTAAGTTGCAGCAAGCAAAACTTTGTCAAACACACCTTGAATTTATGTTTTCCCAATAGCCGAATGAGAATGAAAACTAATATCAATAAATACCACCCACACAATAACAATAAATTAGAAACGGAGCAAAACAACGATGAAAAAGAGATTGAATAACACCCAGAGTGGAAAGAAAAAGTGCTTCAAATTGAAGAGCACATTATCAAAGCGAATGATATATTTTAATTTATTATTATCAAACATTTGCATCTTTCACTCATATTCGATTTTCAATGCACACCGAACAACACACCATTCAATGCATTGCACACCAACCGAATCATACGTTTACCGTTAGAATTTTGTTTATTTGTATAATTTTTATTTGTTCAATAACAAAATAAAATTGGAAAAAAGAACCAAGAAGCGCACACTTTAACCTACTTCCGAGTTAAAAAGAAATTCTAAATATTATATTATGCTTACACAAACAAATCAATAATTCATTTTTTATTCACACAAAATGTACGTATATTCAGATTCTTCTCTATTTCAAATCCGAATTTTCGCTTAGCTGTATGTATTTTTATAAAATTAGCAAAAAGAAAATAGACACGAACCAAAAAATCACTTTATACGAAAGCAAAAAAAAATGATTTTTCCTTAGAATTTTCTCGCCTACAACGGATTAATTTAATATTAAATACATTGAGATGACTAATATTACATCATAAAGTGTGCACACTTTCTACCTTGTTTTTCTTAAACAAATCGAATGTTAAGGTTCATTAACCACATTTTCAATAATTTCGGTCTTTTTGCATTGGTTTTTTTTATGAGATGTTTAAATTGAAAATAATCAATTGAATTTAAATGCGGACAACTTACCTGTGCAACTCCAATAACATACGAAAATCCAAACCAAAAACGTATTTCGGTTCATGGTTCACTTTCCCTTTTATCCCTTCAAATAATATATCCTTTTTTATATTTTCTTCGATCCTTTTAACACTTGCACGAAAAGTTTTATTGTCAGCATTAAAATTCAATTGTTAACAAAATATATCAAAATTCACATATCAAGATTTGGGTGACGACAGTTTTCCGCTGAAAGGAAAAAAAAAACGTGCAAACGCTTTAACACGAGCGGGCAAACGGTATTTGTACTATTCCACCTCGCGTCTATATGTAGACTGAGAATGTTCGTTAGAAATAATGTCTCACACGGAAAATCAAAGTTCGAGCCCGCCTTCGACAACTTTATAATCGCCAAAGATGCTTATTTCGGATATCGAGATCAACTATGCTAGCGTAAGCGAACGGCGCCCGTTTTTCAACCATCACCGTGTCATAGCATAACAGCATATCAAGTTGTCGCCGATTTGATTATTTACTCATTTAAACATTTGATCTAGGTGGAACAGAGTCAATCGCTTGCATATGAACTAACTAATTATTTTTATAAAATGTGTCTCCGATTTTTGTTTAATAAAGTAACAAAAAAAAACCGAATTCAAAAATTAATTTCATTGTCGCATATCAAATGACTACATTGTTTTCATAGTTTTTTAAAAATAAGTTTATTACTTATTATGTAAGAGTCTTGGATATTTTATCAATTCTCATCAACATTAAAAATAAAAAATAAAATCGACCCACAAATAGTGCGAATCGGCGAAAAATATTTTCAAATAACATATCGCTATACATTGAATGCATCCATTGTCGGTCATTGGACGAATTCATTTGCTGAAAGTATAAAAGATGGTCACGATAGTCACGCCACCATACATTTACGCGCCATACACAGATGAACTACACCTAATGAGCATAACAAAGCCAAACAACATTGCTGTGTTCGGTCAATGTTTTGCTCTCTGTACACACATGCTCCCAATACAGATTCATTCATGGCAACAATGTGAGTTTCTTCAATAACAACGCATTTAACTGCGGCCATTTAAATTACATACAAACATATACGCAAACACAAAGACACGCCAAATACCATACCCGCATGAGTGTATTGGTTAGTGAATGTATACGGGACAGCTAAATATTCATTGTGTGATTGGAATTTCTAGAATACGACACATCAAACACGTCTACCATAAGCTAAAGTCACATATAGCGAAGAGCAAAGTGAAGTGAAGGAAAAATTAAAATAAATAAAAAATAAAACAAAAGCAAAATTGAAAAGCAGAAGTTGACACAAAAAAAAACGAACCAAGAACTACAACAAATATTCTGAATTCGTTTTTCTTTTTTAATTTTATTTTCGTTCGTTTGTTTTATGGTGATTATTATATATGCAAAGTTAATGTGCAGTGTTTGTGAGCGTTTACAAATCAAGAAAATAAAAAAAGAAAAGAAAACAAATTTGATCAAATGTGAGGTGTGGATTAGATAAACAGACTTTCGAGGCTATGACAAACGCCAAGGAAGGGGAAAAAAAAACAGATTCGAAAAAAAAGAAGCCAACCACAGCACGCAATTCAGTTTAATTGAAATTATTTGTTACGAGAGAATTTAATTATGAATTCAGCAAAAACAATGGTGAATGTTAGTCCAAAAATGTCAAATCGCGAAGCGATTGAACGTGAACTGGAAAAATTTGTGAAAATGTTTAGTACAAAAGCCGTTCAGGCAATTGTTCAGTCACGCCTTGGCGATAAAATGCAAACGTACAGCAATGCACGATCGCTATCAAATGATTGGGTAAGTGAACCTTTCAAATCATACAGTTTGTACTGGCATCTGCACTTTCATTTCCAGACAAACAAAAGAAGAGCAGAAAAATAAATAAATAAATAATGCACTTTTGAATAACTTTCATTTTGATTGGCATAAATCATTAAGAAAAATAAAATAAAACAACAACAAATGGACATGGAAAACCATCAATTAAAAAAATAGCAAACATACACAATAAAGAACACATTCTATTTGCAATAATATGTGGGCTCATTAAATGCGACGCATCTGTTATTAGAATAGGACGCAATCTGTGAAGAAGGCAGGGCTCAGCCCAATAATGCAGGCCGACAGCTTGAATAAATGCAGATTGAAAGAATGTGCATGTCAATAATTTACTACATGAAACTATATTAGACAGTGGATTTAGAAAAGAATGATTTACTTTGACTAAATCCTATCGACATATTTGCATGCTAGTTATATAAATTGTCAATCAATTTAAGGTGACCGATATTAAAGCGACGAATTTTATTGATTTTAATAGTAAATATATATGGTTTTTTTTAAGTTTCTTTTTGGGTTGTACCTTGTCGTAGGCAATGATTCACAGTGGCGACTTGTTTCTAACAAAAAATTTCAACAGCAACAACAACGACAACAACAACAACAATAAAAAACCCATAGAAATCACGTAACAAGAAAAAGTCATAAATTTTTTGGAATTTAAGCGCAGCGCACTTGAAAAATGGCCATTTCATTTGAATCTCAATAACAATATTATACAAATTGATAATCGAATCGATAGAGATATTAAAAAAAAAATGTGTTACTTTGGACCGGGACAACATTTCGTTTAATATTTATGCGCACAAAATTTTTGTGTGATGAAAGTGAGAGAGTACGACGATAAGCATATAGAAAATGAAATTCAGAGAAAGAAAAATGCAAACAGGGAGTGAGAGGGACCAATGAGTGACCAATGAGTGACCAAAAATGTGCATACAATATATGATGTGTTTGATCGATAATGATAATCATAATTAAAACTGACTCGGTATTAGCGTTAATAATGAATTTGTATTTGACGCGAATGAATTTGTGTACATGTGTGTATCTATGAATTATGTACAATTCAAATATTGGATAATATATCATCTCGATGTATGCATTTTGCGAATTTTATTTTTCACATCATCCTCTTCATCTCTGTTTTGTTATCCAATGAAAATAAATTTTGCTTCTGGTGTGGCATGTTGTTTACGTGGGAATGCGTACGTGCACGTAATCAAGTTGAGTCGCTCACACATACACACACAAACACATAGGCATACAGGCACACGGGATAAATATGCATATGCGGTTGTTGCCGCATCGTGTTCTCTCGCACTGGTACACATGATCTAACTCGTAAACATGATAGTGGCATTTATTAGGCGGGAACAGACAAATTGCAGAACTACATACACAGTGACGATGATGACGACAATAACGGCGATGACGGTGACAGCGACGACGACTTCCACTTATAGCCGTACAAACAATATCATAAACACACAACTGATTCAGTTCTGTAGAGCACTCGGGTTGTGCGGCAAGAACGAAGTGGATGCTCCTTTGCATTGCATTTAAAACGAAGCATAAAAGATATGCAAGGAGAAGAGAATTGAAATAATAAGAAAAGTGAAGAATTTATAGGAAATAATCTGTAATTGAATTCAGTTCTTGCAAATAATTGCAAAATCAAAGAAGGAAAACATCAATTGGTGAGATGATATATTCTTTATATATTTGATGCGATTGTGAATTTGTTATTTTTCTGCTTCCCATTCAGAACGGATCCAAGAAATTTCAATTGAATTGCATTCATACGATGCATTAAGTACATGTTGGTTTTCAGTTTTGATTCGTTGTGTATGTATATGTTTTTATCGAAATCAGAGAGTCATGATGATATTAAACATTATCATTCATTCAAACGTTAAGCACAGTATTATTCAATGAAATCTAATCAAAAACTAAAAAATAAACGCAAATTTTTGATAAGATAAGTTTTCACAGAAAACATCTTCTTCTTCTTCTTTTTTTTACCTGAGTGACTTATAGTTCAATAATCCATTTGAAGTGTGAAATCAACCTATTTTAATTAGCAATTATCAGAGATACCTCGATTTGCAATTGGTATTTAATTACGAAATCACGTATGATGTAAATAAAGGTACGATAGCTCGAGATGTATATATTTAAAAAAAAAAAACACACACACGTACATTCAAAAAGGCTTCTTCAAATCTAATAAGATATAAGGAGACTAATGAAGCACTTTAGATTTGCCTATTTTCTCGTCAATTTACGTGCTTGAGATTCGAGTGATATAAACAAAATGTGATAAGACACGGAAAAAAGTGTTTTTGCTATATCAACATGACGCGCCTAAAAAACATGTTTACAATTAAAAAGAAAAAGATATAAAAGTGAGCAATTCAATAGTGAAAAATGAGTGAGCATCAATCCATCTTTATAAGCATATTCAATTAAATAATTGCAAATGGTATGAACCTAAATCGATAATCTGCAACGTGTTCGAAAGTTTCACTAAATTTTATGTGGTCTCTGTGGTGCTGTGCCCAATGCTCTCTAGCACTAATTTAACATTTTGATACGATGCAATGTTTGCCACTCGTGCTATTCTGGCAAATGTGATTTGTCGTGATTCATGATTTCCTTTTGTTGTCGTCTCGTACCAGTTACAGTACGTAGGCGTTGCAATAACCGTCTTCGAATGTATATGGACCTACACGGTTATCAACATAATGCGATTGCCTCATATGAAAATTGTGTGGAGCATTTGTTTTTTTTTTTTTTGTGTGTGATCGTTCATTTTATTATCGGTGAGTCAGCAGTTGAATTTACTGTTCGGCTTATGTGATTTGAATACGTCGTGCTCGTTTGATTTTTGTGTCGCACTTACGGGCGACAATCGACAAAAAGCGTATCAATAAGCGATCGACAATAACCACAATTGAAATGTATATGAATACCGATAAAAAAACAAATAACACATATCTTGAATAACGCTCACATAACAACAACAAAATCAATCTGGAAAAATTGCCAAACGAAAAGTCGACATAAGTTGTTCGATAGCGAGCAATCGACACTGACTGAGGTGAATGTGTGTGTGTGTGTGTGTGTACTGAGAATCAAAAATAGATATTTTATTTTTACTTGGACTTCGTCTACAAATATCGCTCACATAATCGTCATTGAAAAATTAGGAAAATAATATAATACAAAAAATAGTGATGAGTGTTTTTTTTTTCTCTCTCTCTCTCTCTCTCTCTCTCTCCCTCCTGTTTGATACGCTCCAAGGTTTCAGGCCATATATCACGTGATCACATGATTTTATTTGAAAGAATAAATTATTTCTCGTTGGCAAATTATGATTTTGTATATGCCTGCACACAATGTTTCAGCTGCGGGCGCATTCATTACTTTTTTTCCTTCGCACCGCCAATTGTACTACTCTTTTTTTATTCAAATTAATTTCAAAACAATCTTTTTTTCAAAACCATAATTCAATTAGTTTTGCATCTTGTCTTAATTGGATAAGAAATATCGGCTCATAATACAAAGGCAACAAGGTATTTGTGCGGCAAGCATTCTTTACATTCATTTGAAGCTACTTACCTTGACCTATAACGAGACAGAATCAATTTTCGCTTTATATCTCGCGATCTTTCTATCTCTCTATGTGTCTATTGCTATGTCAAGAAGAAAAAAAAAACGGCGATCGATACTAGAAGAAGACGAAGAAAAATACAAATTGTTAATTGAAATATAAAAAAAGCATCAAACGATTGAAAATCGAATGAGCGATAAGCTGGTTATGATTCGTTTTTGGTATGCACTAACACGCCCGAATCATCTGTTTCAAGTCGATTCGTATTTGTTTCACTGTCATCATTGTTTGTAGTCGTGATTAGTGTTTGCATTCAGTTAAATCAAATGAAAAATGTACAAACAAAACTATTCTCCGAATGCAAAATTCTACGAAATATACATGCAAACGAGAGAATATCCCATTTTAAAAAACCGGTTTGAAGCGCTCGTTCACTAACTCGCTCCATCGTTAACTAGCCCGCGCTCATAATCACTATTGCCATTTCCTTGTTGTTCGGCAATGATGACGTCGAACAATTTCTTAAAAACACACAACTTCATCTACTGTGTTTGTTGTCATTATTTCAAAAAATGACCAACAGTCATCACTATTTATATATTATGGAATGTGTGTGTGTGTGTTTGTCACGCAACTCGTGCACTTTTTTTTGTTTTATCGCATATGCAACGCAACCAAAACAAACGGTGAATATAATAAACAAATTCAAGTGTTATGAATGTATTGTCTACGCTCATTTTTGGGCATGAATGAAATGAAAGTATGACTCTGATTAAATCATTGATTCGGGTTCGAAATATGAGGCTATTCAGTTATATTCATCGCACAACTCCCACTCTGACCAAAATTGGTTGTCGTGATTCATATCATTTAGAGTAAAAAAAGCGATTGAATTTAATCGAATGAATTGATCTTGTTAGGGCCGGCATGCGATGCAATTACGTATTGTTTGTTTGTGTATATTTTCATTTATTTCGTTATAAAAATGAAGGCGGAAAAAAAATATAAGGCTGTCATAATTGTTGCAATGCATTCAATTCAAATGTTTCAAATGTCAAGTACATTCGATATTATTTAAAATTATCGTGGCTTTTATTCAAAACGAATACACATTTTGTTGTTGTTGTTGTCTCACTTGCTGTTTATTTGGCGCCATATAGAAATAACATATTCGTGTTGCATGCACTTTGCGCAAGCGCTCATCTAAGACCGGGACAATTTAGACAGACGGACAGAAGCATACTTATATTATATATATTTTTTTTTAATTAAACGTGCGCATCAATTAGAAAAATCCCCAGTCGGAAAGCGACAAGCCTGTACGCCGCTAAACGATATGTACATGAAATAAGATAAAACTAGGAATTCCCCCCGAAGATATTTCTTTTTTATTTCACGCTGAAACTAAAAGAAACTACGTTTCGACATTCGAAATATATATATTTGCACAATTGCCGAATATCAATACACAGTGTTTAGTGTAATTGACGTAACAACGATACATTCGTCTTCTCATTTTCAAAAACAAAATACTTTTATACGCACAAACATTTTGACATGTATGTTTTTCATCCATTTGTACTATAATAATATTTCCTCATCGCGTAATGATGAGTATTTTGTTTTATTTTGATGTGTGTGTTTTTTTAACATCTTCAGTTCCCATTTATTCAACCGCTATCTCAATTTTGTCTAAATATATACGCTCACAAAGCTTTCGAAACGGTTGATTTTTGCGATGAAAAACCAACCAATAGTTCATTCAATTTGGTTTGGTATCACTCACCATTTTTTGGTGGCTTGAACTCAACGAACTTATCTGAAATCAAATACATACGTTTAATATTGCATATATGTTCAATAACAGAAGCGAGAAAATAATATTCAATTTTATCAAGTGAGATTGGTGATCGTTTTTGTCCACAGCTAGGTTTGAACTTCGAAGTAAAGTTAAATGAACGCACAAAGAGTGCAAGTGAAAAGAGGAGAGAGAAAAGAAACAAATCAGAACGTGCCTATAAAACAAATAAATTGTGAATTGAAAGAAAAAGTATATATTTTATAAATCAGAGACGTGTATTAAACCGGTATTTTTTCTCATTTTTTATTACTTTTATCAAAGAAAAAACCAAAACGATTTCGACTGACACGTGAAGCAATTGCAAAGACAAAAAAAAATCTCTCAACTTATCAAGTGTGAACATTTTTCCTCATTGAGCAAATAAAAACCACACCACAATATCATCAGCGGTGAAGTGCAATAATTGTTATTTATTCAGAGTTGCCGTGTGTGTCTCTGTGCGCAATGCATTATCATTTATTTGCAAATAAAAGAAAATTGTTCAGATTCGTAGTGCGTTTAAAATGCATTCCAGTTATTTATGCCGGCCCCAGCAATCTTTGTAGGCATCATTATTTAGTTCAACATTACGATTTGTTGTCGTTTGCACATTTTCGTTTTTGATATATGCGCCTTATTTATTCACACTCAATCCAATCGATTCGGGTAGCATATTTAATGGAAATTTTTACACGTACATTCAAATTCAACTGACATTTGATCTTCGTTGCAATGCGAAAACAATCATATTTTTAGTGCTTAATTAATTCATATGATACTATTTCAAATTCCATCAATATATGTATAGTAAAAAAAAAAATACTAAAGTTGATCATTTCACTTTATTCGGGCTTCTCGTTTCATATTTCAATGTCAACGGTTCGAAATATATAATCAAAATGTCATTCTTCGCTCAAAGTCTCCGACTTAAGCAAAGACATTTGAAGCGAATGTCAAGTACGTTCACCGTTTAAACTGGCGTGCGACTTTGTATGGATTTTCCCTTGTTTTGCATATGTGCATGTGTGATCAGTGATCACCGTTCCATTTTAAATCGAGCGATAGAATAATTTTTTTATTATTATTTCTTGCGTAAATGTGCATGGATTTATTCGAAATTGTATGACAACAGTAAACCGTGACGTGTGCAAGAACAAACGTTGAAAAAAAAAATGTCATTGAATCAAGGTTTAACTGCTAGATGCTCAAAAAATGCTTACGATCGCTGTATATCAACGGTGATGAGGTCAGCGGAGTGTGGAAAAGAGAGAGAGAGAGAGAGATAAAGAAAGAACAACATCATAATATGAACACGAAATTGTTTTTCTTGAATAAACTAAATTTGGATTCGCAACTTCTTAGATGATTTGATAACTTCTTATCGACCCGATTTGCTGTTACAGCTGATTTGATTGCCACACATTTTTCTCTATTTTTACATTTCGTTTGTGTATTACTTTATCAATTCAATTATAAACGTCAACCAAACTCAAGTCAACTCCAACATCTTTATTTACTTTGATTGCAATCCAACTGTTTCTCTTTTAAAGCATTAATAAATCATTTCGTTATCGGGTGTTATATTTTAAAAAGGAAAAATAAAACAGTTTAGCTCTTTTCATACAAGCACACTTTTAAACTTTGATTGATTTCAATCGTGTTTTATTGTTAGCAACAATTTCTTTCAACGTCCAATACCGTACGATAAAAGGTTCAATCAAAGTCTAAATCCATCAAAAAGGTTAGATCAATAACAGAACACCGGTAATTGGCGGTATTTCTGGCAGGGAAAGAAACAAAATCTGTATTGGCCTTGAAATGGCACCTGTTGTTTCTTAATTGAACGCTGTTGTTTTCGGTTTCATTAAATGGGCTCAATAATTTTGAACTGACATTGTTCATTGGAAAATGTTCATTTTTCGTATAGTGTTGACAAGTCTTGCACACCTGACTGAATCAAAGCAGTTCAGTTGTATCGTTTAATTCCACTTATCCATCTGTTGTTGTGTTATTCATATAAATATATAATTGATTATGACATTATTCACAACACCATATTAATTCAATGCTTTTCTTTTTAATTTAACGTTTATTTTTCTTTCGTTTCTTTCAAACAGTTTAATGTTACTATTGATGATGAGCCAGATAGTTTAAATCAAACCAAACGCGTAATTGAAACAAAATCAGGCGAATCGGTGCTCAATCGTTTGCCATTGTGCGTGGAAATCTCATTGAAAACAGCCGACAATGATACTATGATATTGGAAGTATGGTCATTATCATGCAATAGACAATTATTGGATAAAACATCCCGACTATCATATTCCATTTATAATCGTATGGGAACATTGCTCAAGTCATTGGTGCAAGTAACACGATCAACGCCCGCATACAAATTGTCACGCAAAAAGAGTATGGGATGTTTTGACATCTTTTATCGAATTTATTCTGGAAATCCACAAGTTGATAATTTAGGTAAGTGTTTTCATGGTTATTTCCAATCAACCAAATCAATGTGTATGTTAAACATTTAATTGAAAAATAATGACACATTGACATGATTCAAATTGTTATGCGGTTAATTTTAAAAGACTAGAGTTTTGATTTCATTTGATTGAATTGTTTTTGAATAATAATTGATTTATTTAAACGATTTTTGTGCTTGTGTCAAATTCATTTCTTAAGGTGAAGGATTTAAAGAGCATATTATCGGTGATTTAAGTACGAGCGTTGGACAATTCAAAATGGCCGTTGCCTACAGAACTAAAATGACCATTTCACCAACACATACCGGTCGTGATACAACATTAATGCTGAAAAGTGATCATTTTAACGATATCAGCCCGAAGGCACAAATTCGATATAATGTTAAGAAACCGTAAGTATTTTTCAAGCTTTATTTTGTTCAATTTTCATTTAACGCCATTTTTTTTGCTTTCAATTTGTACGCGTACAGAGAGAAAAAAGTAATTGACCTCGAAAAACCGCTACTAAGTGGTGCTTTTGTTGATCCATCAAAATTGACACAATACACCGAAAAAGATTACATATTACCAGAAATTCCACCATTTAGCTGGTTGATTAAACAACCAAAGGTAAGTTCAGCGTACATAGTCTTTTTTTCTCAATCAATTCGGATGAAAAATTTACATTTTTTTCTCTTTCTCTCTCTCTCTCTCTCTATTTTGTAAAATATTCAATTAGAAGGAGACCAAAAATGATGAAGTCAATGAAAATGAAAAGGGCAAGGTAAACAACGGCAACGTCGATAGTTCCGGTTCACCAGATTCAAAAAAAACACTGCTAAATAATAATAATAATAATAATAACAATAATAATATCAACAATAATAAAAATCTCAATAATAACAATGAGAATGATAACGAACTGAAAAATGGTTTGACCACGAAAAATGACATTTTAACGAAAAACGATCGATTTCGATTTGGCTCATCAAAAACACTATCGCGGGATGATGATCGAATTCTTAAAGAAATGGTAAGCAATTAAGTGGAACTTCTATTGGCAATTCAATTGTTAATTTTTCTGTTTTTTTTTTTCTTCTTTGCACTTCTGTTTTCAGAGTTTTCCATTTGCGACCGCAACACCAATGAAGGATTTAGCCAAATTTTATCGTGATTGTTTCAATGCACCGCCATTGCATGCGTTTAGTGAACCATTGCCACCGCTTGTGCTAAATGGTGATGCCGTAAATATGGCAGCCGCTGAAGAAATTATCGAGACTGAAGCAAATGATCAAGCCGCCGATGCTGTAACAAAATTATTGGAACAATTTGAAACATCATTGCCCGACTACGAAACCCTCGTTACATCACTTTGTACACAACCGATTGATAAAAATTCCAACAGTTGAAAGATTTATCAAAATGATGTACATAGAAATATGATTAATTTTTCCAAATCGAATTTTAACTGAAGACGCAAATTAAATACGCATTAACTGACGCTCAAAATAGTAGGAATACAAAAATCCACTTAACAAACCGGAACGAAATATAAATTGCAAACCAAATGAAAAACAGTAATAATAACAATAAAAAAAATCCCGTTTATCCGAATCGAATTGCAAATTCAAAAAAGTGATTTTGTTCGAAAAATCACTTAAATCAAATTCTCGTCAACATTTTTGATAGCAATTCTATTTAATTGATATCCATATGAAAATTTAGAATTTTCACTAATTGTAGGGAACATTTCGTATGGGAATGGAAAAATGAATTAATGTAACGTTGGCAGTGCCGATTATAATTCAAAGACTTGAATCATTTAACAAAGAATGAAATGTCTTGTCTGCCAAAGATTAGTGAGCTGTGTGCAGCATTTTTGTTTAGAAAAGATTTGTGTTAATTGACGTTATTATCATACGAACACGATCGATTCGATGATCGTGTGATGGTGATGAAATGCCAACCGATGTAATGTCTATCCTTGTGAAAATGTCTGTATAATCTCATTTTTGAATTACCTCACTTACATTCGTATGTGGTGAATACGGTTTAAGAATGGAGGAAAACAAAAAGTGCACAAACGATGCGCGAACAATTACAAGACGGCGTTAGACGTTTAGAACCTTTTTTTTTTGGGCACTGTTATATTTTATTGCGCACTTAGTACGTGCAAAAAAAAACGGAAATTTATTAGAAGGTCTTTTGTTATTTAATTAGACGAAAATCAGGCATTAAAAATGTAATAATGCTCAGAAAATGATTATTGTACCGAAATGTGAAACGATAAATCCAAAAAGATATCTTATGATTGATATTATATACAATTTTTTTTAAAAATGTAACACATTATAAATCAAGACGGTTTTGTGAAATCAGTAAAAACGTGCTAAAATTGCTTTTCTAATTTCTAAGATTCAATATATTTTGAACATTTTGAAATGTTTTGTTTGTACAATTGATAAAAAAAATGAAACGAATCATGTTTATCGTTAATGTTATATTTTGGATGCCATTAAATATACATTTATTTTGTTGAACAAAAATCATTTGGATTAATTAAAATCAAGCTTAAGTAAATGGAAAAACAGACATTCCTATTTGAATGGATAAAATGTAATTTTTAATATAACAACAACAACAACTGGTCGACGCGTTCGCTCCAATTGAATTTAAAAATAATTTTATGAAAATAATGATCAAAAAAATAGTAATGTCTGTTTGGAAGGCAGAAAAAATGCTAAACCATTTGAAATGAAAATCGGAAAATATTTATTTTGCATAAATTCATTAGTAAAGACATATCTACTGACACATTCACATCAAACTATTTATTTTTTTTTCTTCTTCGCATTACATAATCGAATTTTCATTCAACGAATAGTGAAGGGCAATGTGACAATTTCGTAAAATTATTTAAACCATATTCTTCTTGACATTCTTATAAAAAATAAAACGTCTTTTGTTATAAACAAAACCTATTACGGCCTAATTTAACTTTCATTTGAGCATATTAATGAAATAAATATGAAAAATAATTTTGTGGGTGTTACATTGCATTTCCGTTATTATTGGCTGGCCTCAATTCATAATTTTAAATCGTTTTTTTTTTAAACAATCGAGTTAACGTTAAGTTATATTTTTTTAACCGAAAAAGAATTTCATTGCGCATGAACTGAATTTAAAATGAAATGAAATTTTTTTCATAACAAACACAAAAACATTCGAAAGAAAAAGAGAGAAAAACAAGTGATGATGAAAACTTATGCATATATATATAAATATGAAATTACGAAACTTCACTTGAATTCCAAGTTTTTTGAAAACAAAAAGAAACAAACAAAAATAGATTTTATATAAATTGTTTTAATTTTCTCAAACGAAATACGTTTAAAATCTACATCGTGTTGATATTTATTTTAAAAAAAATTCTTTATTTTGTGCCTTAATAATTATTCAAATGCACCTACAGAACTATATTCGAAATGTTTTTCAAATGTTTTCTTTCCTTTTTTTCTTCCTTTTTCTTTCGTTCTACATTTAGTTTATGTCAATAATTTATTTGAAAACGAAAAAAAAAATCATAGTGAATAATTAAATTTAACCAAAAAATTTTTTTTTTTTTGTTTAATTTTGTTTTATAAAATGAGACTGGATTGGCGGCTGTTCCGGAAATAAAAAAATCGTAAAAAAATAATTAGTGAAATTTTTCCCACTATGGCAATTTGTAAAACAATTATAGAACAAAAAAAAAATGGAATTATTTTTCGGTAAAAATAACGATGTTTTGTTTTTTAACCCTTTTTTTCTAGATAAGAAATGGTAGATAATTTCTATTACAGTGTTAAGTCTACATTTAGATTCATATGAGACCGATTTCTTTTTTTAAACGATGTTTATCAATATTTTTCATGAAAATGACAAAAATTATATTAATAAAAATGTCGTAAAAATAACATTAAATATATAACAATTTTGGTTTTATTTCTGCTCTTGCCCCTTGAATTATATGAGTGTGTCATAAAAAACAAAACACACACACCCACACAATCATTGTGTCTCTTATGACGACATTATTTTAGATCATTTCAAATGAATGTGATCAATATGCTGAAATTCCAATTGGATTACTCACTTTCTTTCCATAAAATGATTGGCGCTTAACTTGACCATTAAGGTCGATGTACGATGTACGACCACAGATTCCATGTAATGAATTTCGCTCAAAAAGTCCATTGCAAGGCCAATTTCAATTCAATTGAGATGCATGAGATAAAAACTAAAACAAACCGAAAACAAAATATTTTCCATAATAAATCCATTATGATATGTATAATATTTGGTAACCATGATCCACATTAATTATTCAACAAAGTATAAACCTCTTATCGTTCAATCATTGATCTCTCATCGCCCGAAATTTAGTTTAATTGTGAACTTCAATAAAATAAATATATATAAATGCAAGCGCTTTACATACATCTTTTACGATATATTTCCGATAATAATATTATTATTACTATTATTCATGACACGAGAATGTCATTATAATTATTAATTTTTTTGTTGTTGTTTTATGTGTTTTGTTTTTAGATTCACTCGAATCCAATCACAATTTCACCATAATTTGACATGAAAAATGGATGAAAAAGATTAGCTAGTTCATGTTAAACAATTTTGTGTAATTTTTTTTTATTGAATTATTACATTTGTTGAATTCATTGCATGAAGTCAGATAGTTTTTGTTTCCAATTATCATCACACCATTATTGTTATTCAGTTGATTGTGGCGATTCGTTGAGATGTCGCGTAAATATTACAAAGACGGAAACTGACGGAATTTGAAGAAAAATGTGTTACTTTAAGTGTAAAGGTCACTCAAAAATTGGCATTGCGGCTGTTTGTGGTTTTATTTCGGCTGTTTTGGGCGCATTTTTTGGATGGATTCTTTTTCCAACTCTTGTCACTTTAAACGTAGATAAAGTATGTTTGGATTTTTTGCTTTTCGAACATTTTTAACATTTTTCGAACAATTTAAAACATATACGTGATTTTGTCTGTTTGATAATGAAAAAGCAAACCCTATTGGAAGAAGGAACGGAAACATTTGAACGATTTGTTAATATACCGCAACCGTTATCATTCAAAGTATTTATTTTCAATGTGACCAATCCAAGTGAGGTGATCGATGGTGGCGTTCCAAACGTCAAAGAAGTTGGCCCGTACGTTTACCGGTACGAAATTCAGATGCAAACTTTACAAAGAAATTGACATGATTTTAATTTCAATATTTTTTTAACTCTTCAAACCAGACAATATCGACACAAAGAGAATCTGGAATTTACAGATGATAAACGGTATGTGATATTTCGTGGCATTCAAAAGTTTATATTCGATGATGAAGCCTCGGCTCCATTGAAAGAAAGCGATGATTTAGTTGTTCTCAATGTTCAATTAAACGTAAGTATCCAATATTAATGTGTGCGCTTCATTTAAAAGGTGAAAGGAATTTATTTTTAAATATTGATGGCATTTCAATTTTTGGATAAAAAAAAATTGAAATTGAAACATTCGAAACAAAAAAAAAAAATATGATGAAACAATCGAATATAATTGTGACGCACACAGTTCCAGTTTCTTTGTGTTTAGTATGTTTTTTGTTCTGGGGCATAATTTAGATATTGTTTTTTTTTTTTGTTTACTTTCATTGAATTGTTTACTCAAATTTGGCTATGGACAAGTGTGTCCTTCAAATCGCTGATTATGGAATTAGAAAAGGCATTGGAAGATTTATAAAAAGCATTGGAACAACATTTAATAAGACATTAGAAGGAATACCAATCATTAACACAGTAAAACATGTTTTTAAATCGAGAATTCGAATGCAAAGAAAGGTATCACAATGGCGTGAAATACGAACGTTTATTTCTGGATTTGTAAATACAATATTTGGCATGCATTTTCAAAATCAAAAGGTGATTGCAAACACTGTATATATTTGCATATCATCGTTTGCTCCACCCTCGTTTTTTTTTCCTTTTTGCATTTAAACTGAATGTCTTTTTATGACAAAATATCCATTTCAAATATCAGTGTAAATAGCAGAGTATTACTCAGCGCTGCTGCCATCCACAGCATATTAAAATATTTTGCTGAGAATGCGTCGTCCGTCGCATGCATTGTTCTCTATAGAATCGTTTGAATGTTTTGAGTCACATAATCGTGAAGAGAACAATGCATGCATTCTTGTTCGCTGTGATGTATAAACTGCTACGTACATTTGCATGTGACGGATGACGCATTCTCAGCAAGATGTTTTAATCAGTGATGGTTTTTTCCTATCTGAATAGCGCTAGCTATTCGCAGCGCCTGTACAGCATTGCTGCCCAGATGCTGAATCGTAGCGGTTGCCGCACGCGCAACACACTTCGTTTGTACCACACAGAGCATATACGTTCGCGTTCGTTCTCTGTTCGACATGCGTTTGTATGCTGACTATGGTATTAGTGTATCATACTCTGTGAGCTCACTGGTTACTTAGACTATATGACAATATGTTGTGTGGTACAAAACGCGTGCGGCAACCGCTTCGATTCAGCATCTGGGCAGCAATGCTGTTCAGACGCTGCGAATAGCTAGCGCTATTCAGATAGGAAAAAACCATCACTGGTTTTAATATGCTGTGGATGGTAGCAGCACTGAGTAATACTCTGGTAAATAGTGTGATTTGGTGTAAACACAAACAGTTCACGATGATTCGCACAATTCTGAGCAAGAGTTGAATAAATATTAAGAAATTCAGCAAGCGAGTTGTATAAACATGGGCGTTTTCTTCATATGTCTTTATAACTATTTACTGCACTTCATATCCATGAATTTTGAACATATTTTGAATATTTTCGCAAAATGTGAAGTCAGTTTTACAGGAAGCGCAAAAGCAACCAGGTCAACTTGGTTTTCTAAATGAACAATTAAAGGAGGTTTTTGGCAAACAATATGCATCTATATTCATGACTGTTAAACCATCGAACTTACTATTCAGCGGTGCGTATTTTTTTACAGCTTCATTCGAAATTTTCATTATAATAAAATTTTGATAGGTATACCACTCTGTGTTGATCCAAGTGGCATTGCTGAATTTATTTGCAAGGCAATTAAAATGCAAAGGCCACAAGCGATTAAAGAAATGAACGACGGCAGCCTAAGATTCTCGATGTTTGGACATGTAAGTACCATTCGCTAATTCGATTCAAATTTAAATCGGAGCAGTTAAATCGAATGCGTTTCGATGAAAACTCGCATAAAGTGTGAGTACTCATCTCATTCGATTTGGCAGCTTGAATATGCGACTGATCGCAAGCCTCGATTGTTAACATCACACATCTAGGCTCGAGCCAACAAGGCTACTAACTTATAAGAATCTTGTAGGTAATTAGAAAATTTTAAATAGCCAGGGAGCTCGACCTTAGTTTGACTGCCATAAACAGATGTTTTGTTTAGATAATTAAATTGAGATTTAGAGCAAAACATAAATGATGTGTGAAAAGCCGTCTTGTTGATAATATACTTGAGATTGAATGAATTTTGTTCGCCACTATGAATAGAAAAACAATACGGACGATGGTTTGTTCGAAATCCATACAGGCGTTGGTGATATCACCAAATTGGGATTAATTCGACAATGGAATAAACAAAAAATACTTAAAACCTGGCTAAATTCTAAAGATGGTAAAACATCAACGTGTAACATAATCAATGGGACTGATACGACGGTTTTCGCTCCGCACATAAAATCAAATGGATTTCTTTATATTTTCGCAGCCGATATTTGCCGGTACTATAGTGAAATCAACAAAATTATGAATTGCAAAACAATTTCTGAATGATTTTTCAATTGAATTTTACAGTTCGGTGCGGGTGCACTTCAAGAAGAAAGTCACCTTTGCCGGAATTAATGCATATCGTTTCGAGGTGAAGGAGGATTTTTTGGAACACATCGGTCCTGAATTTGGAAATGAATGCTTTTGTATTGATAAAATTCCAAATATACCATCACATCCGAATGGTTGCTTGTATAAAGGAGCAATGGACTTGACCACTTGCCAAGGTAAATTACATGGACTCGAATAGTTACGAAAATTGTGCATCGCATCTTAAGTGATTGAGCGCAATAACATTCATATTGTTTTTCAAGTCAAGTATTCAATTTGTTTGTTAATGTGTCTGCGCGTCTAAGTTCTAAGTTGTTGTGGAATTTAAGATTTTATCGAATGCAATTAGCACGTGCTAAAGCGCGATAAATGTTGATTGCTTTTAGCCAGGGGTTTTATACCGATTATACATTTTCAAGAATTCCACTTTATTTTGAAATGAAAAAGAACAAAAGCCAGACAACAGTCATAAATTGAATACGTTGAACTATTTTTTTTGTGTGTGTGTCGAATAGTTGTTGTTGTTTGGTACATCACAAATCAATAATAAATCATAGTATTCGCATTTGAAACAGCGGATTCATTGAAAGTGAAATTTAAAAATGTATATAAACAGTTTCGCATCGAAATTCCATTGAGACATAAAAAATGGTCTGTGAAGGTTGCCGATTGGGTTTGGTTTGTGGTGCTATTTTTCATTCAATTTGCCAAATATTTTGCCATTTTGTATTGATGATGTATTTGTTTTATGGTCTGGGCCAAATACTGTGATCGTTGTGATTTATTGCTTCTTTTATATACAGCTATCAATTCTAATCGATTTTTATTAGCCACATCAATTCTACTTGATTTTTTTTTTTCGTATTTCAATAGTCCGAATCCGATCGCTTTTGAAAAAATTAATTTCTTAATGTAATTTAAAACTTATTCGCATTGCGTTCGCATAAATCTAGAGGCCAAAGCAACAACAACATAAACAAAAATTAACATTCTAGTTTATTCTGTAGATGAAAATCAAACAACTCGAATAGTTTGGGTCGTGAATAAAATGATAATATGTTAAAAACCAAAACCCATGACCTTTACACTGTCATCAAAACTAAAATGATTTAAAAGCGGTTGATTAAAATAGAGATAGAGATAGACTTAATTTTCAATTCAAGATAGACGACATTCATCAGCATTCGTCAAAACACTATTTTAAATGGATGTGCGTGCCGCTTTTAAAGTTTATTCATTCAGAAACACGGATTCTGTTGCTACTTTTGAATAAAACAACAAAATCTATAAAGTTAATAAATAATCCGGATCAGAAGTTGATTCAAGACGTCAATACGAAAATTTACAAATTTTCGTGTGACATATGACTAGGTATAAAATACACAATATGATACTTCCTTGTTGCGACAAATATATGAATTTTTGTCTTTTTTAATTGGGATTGATCCATATTTTGGATATGTTCTCAAAATGAAATCTGGCATTCGAAATATACTAATCGTGTGAGAGGCCAAATTATTGTGGAATTTCTTTTTGTTGTAATAAAAATCTACATTGACGTTGCGTTCGAAATTTTATTTTGCGTGTGAAACTAATTTTAGGAGTGATCGATTAAAACCACAACATGCAAATGTCCCCATTAAACGCAACGACGACATTGACCACAAACTTAAAAACTTGTTTCCGTCAAATATCGATAAACTTCTTCAGAATGTTATCGTAAGACTTATTATATAGGATACCTTTTATCCTGCCAAAAGTCGACTATCAATTCAGGCAAATTGTATTATACCCGTGTGATGAGCTCGACACCTGAATAATACTTAAATTTATCACGTTTCCGAATACAAATTTTGAATGATTGTCGAATTAATTTAAACAAAAATTTAAATTTAATGCGATAATGTCAACTGATGTCATACCCTATCATCTTTTTAAAGTAGTAAAATATTTTCCATTTGTTGTTTTTTTTTTTTTTTTTTTTTTTCGAGAAAAACCAATTCATTTTATTGAGTTTAGTACAAAAAAAGAGAAAAAAAAATGTGGTCATAAAATGTCGTCTATTGCTGCCATTCAAATGTAGAAACCTAGTTTCTCTTCAATAGATGCATTTAAGGTCAAAGAATAAACGATTTGTTTCCGACAAAAGATGCATAGAAATTGTCGACCCTCACATATTGTTGTATTACTACATTGTATTAGAATAAATCTTAATAGTAAATATTTCAATCCCATGAGACATTCTCAGAGTACATATTGAGTTTGAGTTGGACTTCCGGACCAAATGATCTCCGAGTGTCCAAAAATGTAAGACCAACATATACGTATATATCTGCATATGGAACACAAATCTTATTCAAATGATAATAACCATAAATCCGTCAAATTGAACAAAATTAAAAATATTTCCTGACTCGTTTAAATTTAACCCGCTTCGATATTAATGGATTCTAACAACATCATTTCTCAATGCTTCTTTGTTGTATTATCATCGTTTCATTCAAATACAAATTGATAAAAAGAAAAATTGTTGTATAGCCAGTTTTAAAGTGCAAACATGCTCATGTTAGTTCATTCGAATTTGAATTTAATTACGCAAATCTTCATTCAATTTATAAAATAGATTATTTATGACCTTTTTGATGCATAAATTCCAGTTGAGTGGCAAAGAAATTTAAGAGAAAATATTACTTGATTATAAAGCATTTTGAAAAATTAGCCGATAATAGGAATGTGTTTGGATTATGTTTTGGTTGGGAAATTGTATGATCATGCGCTTACCTGAAGCTCTCATGGAGAGAGAGCGAAAGAGAGATAGAAAAAAAAATCAATAAAATCCAGATTAATTTGAATAAAACAAGGGTATAATAAATGAATGCATAGATTATCCCCCCAAAAAGAATAAACAAAGACACATTACGATTTTGATGGGAATCCATAAAAATGCGATAATTAAGTTGAAATGGTAAATTTGGCATTTCAAGCACAACAGGTGAATTTGATCTTTTGAAAAATTAATACACCTCAATCGCAAACAAGTCTAATTAAATTGTGTTGGCGATCTGATGGTATGTGCATGTCATTTCTGGCAATATTCGACAATTGGAAATGATATCCATTCTCATTACTCCAGGTCGAGAATTAGAATTTTATTTGACACATTTTTTTCTAGTGGGGCAGTGTGACGATGGCAAGCATAAACAGCGTGCTCAACGCATTTTGTTTTGATTAAGTGCTTTTTATTTTTGTTTCTTCTTCATTTGTGCCGTACAGATTATGAGCGTATTGACGGAAACTTCGTCAAATACGAGTCGCATTCGTGCGAAAGAGAGTGAGAGTTATGTTTGATAGCGTGTGTGCAATTCAAACAGAACGACGGGCGATTATCTAAATTCCAGTTTAATTTGCATACACTTGTCGATGTATATTTTAACGTCTTTGTCATCATTTTATTGTGGACGAGCTGCTTCTCCTTCCCTCCATTTGTAAACAAAGCCAAAATTCAATGAATAATATCGATGGCAAAAAGAAAAAATAAACAACAACAACAGCAGCAGCAACAGCACACAAACGTTACAAAGAAGACACACAATAATGTCGATTTGAAAATTGAGAGTTTTTTATGGGCCACATCGCAGAGAAAGAGATGATACGATATCAATGGGCAAAGAAGATGTTCGCATGCCTTCATACATTCAGATATGTTGAATGAAAAATTTCATATTCTAGAATTCAATGATATACAACACATATCGTTTTCGTAGAGGTTTGTTTGTTGTTTTTATGCTGTATTCAGTTTAGTCTCGTGCAAATCATTGAGAAGTTCGGTTCAATATTGTTCATAAAAGTGGTGCGCTTGCGGCTCGTGCTTGTTCAACTTCTTTTTTGTAAATCAAAAGTAGAGATAATTTACGAGAAGTAAAGTAACGCGCGAAAATTATTGTTTACAGACGAAAATGTAAATAGTTTTTTGGAAAAAGTGAAGAAGATAAAAAAGAAGACTAACGGAATACAGTGGAATAAAGGAAAAACAATATACATATACTATACACATAGGCACGATTCTATGGCTTCAATGTTTCAATGAAATATTTTTCTAAATTTTCTGGCACATTTTAAGCCATATTTCGTTTAAATATTCGTTAAACGCCCGCTACAGAGGCATACACTGGACAATTGAATTCGACTCGAATCAATATTTCAAAGTGGTTGAAATAAATAGAAAACAAAATATGCAATTTAAATGTGAATTGACAACAATAGTTTTCATTGTAAATTGGCTATTCGTTGCGGTCAGTCATGGCAAGTCGATCGATCGTTGTGAATTTGTCCATGAATTGAAACATTTTAATCCACAAATCGATTATCATGAACTTAATGCCTGGACATGTATCGCCCAGTATCAATCGAATTTTAACACATCGTCGAAAAATACGGACGCATCAGGTGCCACTTATCATGGAATCTTTCAAATTAGTGATGTTTACTGGTGTTCAAACAACTGGCAATTGGAACGATCGTGTAAAATTCGATGTGATCAATTGCATGATGTATTCTTAAAAGATGACTTCGATTGTGTTAAACGAATCTATGCCGAACATTTACGGATTCACGGAAATGGCTTCACCGCTTGGCCCATTTATCAACAATACTGTTCGGATGGACGTGATGTTATCAAGGATTGTACAATGGAGAAAAAACCAAACAGTGGTAAATCATTTCAACAAAAGGATAAAGCAAAAGCGATCGCAGAGAAGAAAGCTCATAAAATATATGAACGATGTGAATTGGCACGTGAATTACATTTTATACACAATCTACCGTTTGATCAAATTGCAACATGGGTGTGCATTGCAAGATATGAATCAAACTATAATACATCGGCTGTTGGGCATCTAAACGGAGACGGAAGCTTGGACCATGGACTGTTTCAGATCAGTGATATTTTTTGGTGTTCACCGCCCGGTCGCGGATGGGTGTGTGGATTAAGCTGTGCAAAACTCGAGAATAGCGATATTTCAGACGATGTTGAATGCATGAAAAAAATTTACGATGAACATCAACGGTTAGTATTTGAATTATTGCTCGGAAATTTTCATGTATTTTAAGTTTAGTTTCATTTTCAATTCTTATTAATTTGTTTTTTTTTATTAAAACAAAACTTTTTTTTCTTTTGTTCAAACAGGTTATCAGGAGACGGTTTCAATGCCTGGTCAGTGTATCCAGCTTATTGTAAACACAATGTGGATCAGTTTATAGCCGGCTGTTTTGATACGGATACTTCGAATGAGATAATCTTTCCGATGCATAGACCGGGCATTATTGCGCCGGCATCGATCGAAAAGCCAGCATTCAAAAAGAAAACTTTGAGCGGTGGTGGAAAGGTATTCAGTAAGTGTGAATTGGCAAAAGAGCTTCGCTACAAGCACAATTTGCCCAAAGATCAGATTCACACATGGGTGTGCATCGCGCAAACACTGTCTAGTCTGAATACAGCATTTGAAGCGCCAAAAAATGCTGATGGCAGCAGTAGTCATGGATTGTTTCAGATAAATGATCAATATTGGTGTGATGTAAATGGCATTGGAAAAGGATGTAATATCAATTGTGGTAGTTTAAAAGACGGTGACATCGCTGACGATGTTCAATGTGTGCAAACAATTTTCAACGAACATCAAAAACTGTTTGGTAATGGATTCGGTGCTTGGGGTCCGTACGAAAATCATTGCAAATACGAAACCGAAAATTCATTGAGCGAATGTTTTGCCAATGAACCATCAACTGTGGCCAATATTAAACCAAATAGTTTCTTTTTGCCGGCAAAATCACCAGAAATTGAACAAAAAAGTAGCAAAATCTATAAAAAATGTGAATTGGCCCGAGAACTACGAAATGTACACAACATCCCATTGGAGCAACTTCATGCATGGGTGTGCATTGCAAATCATGAATCACGTTTTGATACGGCCGCAATTGGTCGTCTGAATGGTGACGGTAGTTTAGATCATGGCCTATTCCAAATTAGTGACATTTATTGGTGTTCAAATTCTGGCCAAGGTAAAGGATGCAATGCAGCATGTTCAGATTTTAGAAATGCCGACATATCGGACGATGTACGGTGTGTGAAACAAATCTATGACGAACATCAACGTTTATTTGGAGCAGGTTTTCATGCATGGACCGTTTATGAACCACATTGTCGACATCAAACCAATCAATACATTAGCGATTGTTTTTCAGACGAAATTCGTCGTCCAGCGCCGCCACCAATAAAACCAACTGTTTCAATATTATCAAATTCGATCATCGACCAAGGTCGTGCCTATGAAAAATGTGATTTGGCCAAAGAATTACGTTGGCGCCACAATACACCAAAAGATCAAATTGCCGATTGGGTGTGCATCGCATTGTATTCATCGAATCTAGCAACATCGGCGAAGGGACAAAATTCCCATGGTCTTTTCCAAATCAATAATGAATATTGGTGTTCAAACGATGGTAACAGGGGCAAACAATGCAATTTGGATTGTAGCACATTAGAAGACTCCGATATAACCGACGATTATCAATGTGCGAAACTTATTTATGATACGCATCAAAAGTTGTATGGATCTGGATTTGGCGCTTGGAATGTCTATGAACCATATTGTCGCGGACGATCGTCGGATTTAATTGCTGGATGTTTTGATGATATCTCAGTCGTTACCAATTTTAAACCGTCACTGCCGAAAAGCTTTTCATTCAATGCAAACAATCAAATTACCAATACCAATTCAATCGAATCGGATGGAAATGGAAAAGTTTACGAACGTTGCGAATTGGCGAGAGAGTTGCGATATAAATACAATTTACCATTGGAACAGATACATACGTGGATTTGTATCATACAACACGAATCAAATTTCGATACATCGGCAATTGGACGATCGAATGCCGATGGCAGTTTAGATCATGGACTATTCCAGATCAGCGACATTTATTGGTGCTCCAATACGGGAGTAGGTAAAGCATGCAGCGCATCGTGTGCTAGTTTTCGTGACGCTAACATTGACAATGACGTCCAGTGTATCAAGCGAATTTTCGATGAACATGAAAGGTAAAAATTGCATTTGCTTAATTCTATTTTTCATATATATTTTTTGACGGGAAATATTCGCTTTTCAGATTATTCGGGTCTGGCTGGAATGCATGGACAACGTACGAACCATTCTGTAAACATACAACATCTTCATTCGTCGATGATTGTTTTGCTAACAACGAACCACGCAAAAATGACACGAAAATATTATCCACTTTATTTGTTCAACCAGTGGCTGCATCTTTGACACCATTGAATCAATTTAAGCATTCAACATTTGCACCATTCACACCCGCACCGCCAACGAAAAAAATCCAATCGGCAACGGCACAATTTGTAAACTATTATACCACATCAACTACACAGCGTCCATCGTTTGGAACAGTGTCACGATTTACAACGAAATCGCCAACGACTCCTGTAAAATTCCCAACATTTGCTGCAGCATTCCCAACATTTGGCACTCAATCGACGACGCCAGCTTCAGTTCAAGCTCCGATCGGAATAAAAACCACTAATCAACACACAATCGCGGCACTACGTAATAATTTCTTTACAACAACGACACCAAAACCATCTTTCCCATTGAATCAATTGACTGGCTTTTCCAAGAAAACTAATCAGCTCCCAACACCTGCACCGCAAACTTTGCTTATGCCAAAAACCACAACGCAAAAATCGTTAATCAAAACCGTTTCTAATTCGGCCAAGCCAACATCCAGTAGTAAATTTAATTTGTTCGATTTGTATCTGGGTCGATTGACGACAAAAGCACCAGAACGATATACTTTTCCAACACCAGCACCAAAAAATTCGATTACATTTGCAAACCATTATGCTGTTCGTCCCACTCAAGCCACTTCTCCGATTGCGGCACCGTCATTTTCTGTAAATTCCTATCGCCTATCGGATACAAACAAAATACAATCGACGACGACGATTAAACCGACAAGCAAACAATTTGAAACATTTGCCCAATCGCAAGTATCGAACATCGCACAATCTCCTCGAATTTTTAATTCAACACACCAAATATCGAATGCAGCAATTTCAACGACCCCGAAACCACGTGTATGGCGTTATTCATTCACGGGAATAAAACAGCAATAAAGTCACAATTCAATCGCTCATCAATGAACATGCAGAAATATATATATATATATATTGAAACCGATTACGCGATCGGTATTCTGTATCTGATCTCATGCCGATTTTATAATCGATTTAAAATATTTTCTTTAAAAAAAGTGTTGAATTTGCTGAATGGAATCATTTAATGATTTCTCGCTCTCCTTCCATGTAAAATTCGAAGCATTTTAATGTACCGTCATATGTCATGGACGAAATAAGAAATTGTAAAAAAAAAATTAAGTATTGATCGTGCGATAGAACGATTTTAGTTTATGTGTAAATAAATATCGAATTTGAATCACAATGTATATCTTTTTAGTTCTTTTTGTGTGCTTAAACATTTGTGACATCGTGTATCGCACACTGATTGTAATTTATGTGAATTAATTGTGTAAAAATATGCATATATCGAAAATAAAAGCGAAAGTTAACATAATAGAATTCTTGAAAATCTGCGGTTTATCGTGGAATTATTTCTTTCAAAATTCTTGATATCGAAGAATTTTAAAAAAATCAAATTTAAATCAAATTTAATGGTTATGGGTTCATTTTCTTTTTCTTTTAATACTCAGGGGGACCAATCGTCATCACATTGCCTCATATGCTTAATACGGCTCCCGAATATCAAACTGTGAGCGGTCTAAAACCAGATTTAGAAAAGCACTTAATTTTCGCTGACATTGAACCGGTTTGTATTGATGATTTTCCATAATTGGTTTGTTCTTATTTCAGTTTTGTACATCATTAATTTATTTTGATTTTCTTATTTTGTCCAAAATTTACAATCATTCTAATCATAGAATACGGGGTATCCGATAAGAGGTGCGAAACGGCTTCAATTGAATATGTTTCTAAAAAAAATCAATTCGATCGATGTAACGGAAAAACTAAAAACATACCTATTTCCAATTGTTTGGATTGAAGAGGTAATTCCTTTATTAAAAATTAAGCAGGTCTTAACATCCTGATTAATCCAGCAGGATAATTTAGTAACTAAAATGAGTTGTAGTGATATGAACAGGGTAATTTTATTTTATTTTCAGGGTCTAGAACTAAATGAGGATATGCAATCATTAGTCCATTGGAAATTAACATATATTTTATTACTTCTTGACGTTGTTCATTATACAATGCTTATCGGTGGTATTTTAATATTCACAACATGCTCGATATGGTATTTAATTCGACGAAATCAAGAAAACAAAATTACTCCATTGACGTGATTGTTCGCCATTTGTTTTTGATTTCAACTAAATTATTAAAGAATAATTATTTTCACATGAATTTCGTTTTTATTTTCTTCACAATAAAAAAAAGAATAAATCTATTGAAGGATCATATCAGGAAAAGGTATTGAGTGTATCGATTAATTTCCGGAATTTTTTTGGTGAAAAGATACATTAATTTAAAAAAAAAACCGTACAATATTAACCAATGTATTGCCCATCGTTAGCTATGACTTCCGCCCATCTTTTCGGTAGCTTGTCGATTCCGCGTCGAAAGAATTCCTCATCTTTTGAAGCTATCCATTCATCGATCCATTTTCGCACTCCTTCAGCATTTCGAAACGATATCTCGGACAAGCCCATTTGCATCGATCGAAACAAGTGGTAGTCTGAAGGAGCAAGGTCTGGAGAGTACGGGGGGTGATCAAGCAGATCCCAACCGAACTCCTCTATCTTTTGTTTGACGATGTGTGCTCGATTTGGCCTAGCATTATCATCGTGAAACAAAACTTTGTGGTGCTTTCTCGCTACCAACGGCCGTTTTTCGTTCAATGCACGTGCCAATTTGTTCAGTTGTTGTCGATAGAAATCAGCTGTAACCGTTTCACCTTGTTTTAGCAGCTCATGATACACGATTCCTCCCTGATCCCACCAGATGCACAACATAACCTTCTGGCAATGAATATCTCGTTTTGGCTGTGAAGATCCTGGTTGGCCTGGATCAACATACGCTCCTTTACGTTTTAAGTTATCGTAATAGATCCACTTTTCATCGCCAGTGACAATACGATTCAAAAAGCTATGTTTTTTGTGCTCGGCAAGATGTTTTTGGCATGCTGTGATTCGTGCTCTCAATTGATTTTCATTGAGTTGATGTGGCACCCATTTCCCTAGCTTTCGAATCTTTCCCATTGCACGCAAACGTTCACAAATGGTTGATTGAGTGACATTTAACTCTAATGCAAGTTCTTTTTGTGTTCGGGCTGAGTTTTCATCGAATAATGCTTGCAAATCTTCATCTTCGAATTTTTTTGGCTGACCTGGGCGATCTTTGTCTCGAACATCAAAATCACCACTTTCAAATCGTTGAAACCACACGTAACATTGGGTTTTTGCGATAGCATGTTTGCCATACAATTTCACAAGTAAACCATGACTTTCAGCTGCAGTTTTCTTTGCAAAAAAATAGCTTAACAAAATTTCCCGCAAATGCTGTTTCTTTCTCCAATTTTCAAAATTTTCCATCGTTGAAAAAAAAAAATGATACACACAAACAAATGAAACACTTTTGACTGATTTTGACATTATTTGAGTAGGCCTTTCAAATGACGTATATGTCATTGATCTACTACAACGCACAAGTGGTGACATCTGTTGTCAGATTCCGGAAATTAATCGATACACCCAATAACATAAGATAAAATGTTTCGTCAGCATTTAATCGTTGACTTTATTTTTCACTTGAATTTTTCCACTATAAATCAATAGTGCTACTACAAATGCTCACCAGAGTACGGTGTTGCTTAAATTGGTTTTGAAAAACAGCCGATTAAAGTATTTCGTTTTGGTTCAGTATGTTCGTTAAGTTAAATCTTCAGTTTTGATTCGAACTTCAGTGTTCAAAGCTGTTAACAATTTAGAGAAAAAACTTATTCGAATTTTGGTAAACATTCGACATTTCGATATTATTATTATTATTATTGACGGCGGGCCGACGCGTATTCCGGGCTAATGTTAAATTGGTAAATCACGTCTAAAGTATAAGTTTTGCTCAAGTTTCTCATCTAATTTCATTTATTTTCAGCGAAAAATCCAAAATTGGAAAATATTATTAGATGTAGTGCCATCATTTAAGGGATACAACGAGAACAGTTGAATTAATGAAAGATATCGGCGCATGGGATACCATCAAATTGATTTGAATTCGACCTGTCAAACAAATGCAGGTGAATTTACGTTAACGTATCACTAAAAATGTTGTTAAAAACTGTTAGGTTTGGGATGTATGCTCTGACGCTTTGATCATCTTCAATCACGACAATTTCATCTGTGATGTTGTCCATGTTTAGAATGACATACTCGTTCACTCGATTTTAAATGAATTACAACCATGCGATAAAAAATGATGCAAAAATTGACAAGGTCATTTTGGAACAAGATAGTTTAATAATACAGTAATGTACAATTGGTTTGGAGACTTTTTTTGCAGAACTATTGGTAAATATTTTATTTTTGTTTTTCAATATTTATTTATAATGTGTAGTATTGAAGTTCAAAATTTCATGAATTCAGTGCACCTTGTTGACAATTTTCAGTTGAATTCAAACAAATGGTACCAATGGAAACAATTTAAAAAGAAAAGACTTCCAATCTTACAATCAATTCCACTTGACGCGTTAGACGATCCAAACCGACCAACTCTTGTAGTGCTGATATATCGCTAACAGCTAAACCAATTAAACCGCTAGATTGTCTGGAGCACCGATGCCGATTATGTTGATGCCGTTAATAATGCATTTTTATGGAATTTTTTGTACACAAATCCTATTCAATTTATAAATTTATCCGTTTTTAATTTGAAATCGATTTTATTTATATTATGGCAGTATTTACAAAAATATAAGAAAAAATCAGTATTTGAAATGGCAATGGCTGCGGTGTGAACAATCCTGAATACAAATTCATCATAGTCTTATATTATGCGACACAGGGTCTAGACCGAATGTCGTATTTAAAATGTACAATGCGTCTAAGTACGAGTGCGACATTGTGTCCAAGACCCTGTGTCGCATAATTGAACGTCATACTGTCTAAGACCTTATGACGTTAGACCGATTGACAGTAACCCGTTGTACCACTACAAATAACTGGAAAACCTGGAAATGGACTGGCTCCCAACTTGGTTTCGTTCATGCCAGCAGTTATACAGCACAAATTTTAGTCCGGGTTTAATGGCGCGCAGTATTTGGTTACAGATCACTCAACAGGTGCCACCTTTGAAGGTTCGTTCAAACAATTTTCGGCTATACTGTGTTTGTGTATTTGAATTTATACATGTCACGAAATTCAGAGAAGACGTTGAAAACAGCGCCTTACAGCGGTTGCCAACTAAACTAGCGAACATACTGCCGCTAGCACAAATTTTTGCCATTTCACAATGTTATGAAATTGGCTGCTTTACTGTAACGATATTTATGTTCCTTAAATTTATTCGAATTTTCTCAATCATAGACAAGTCATTGCAATGAATTTGGATGTTACTAACAATAATGAATTGTAATATGAAAGATCAGCTCATGTGTAACTTATGATCGATGTGGCTTCCAGATGATGTTTTTCTATACAATACAACAAAGAAATAATAAAATCCTTTACTCAAAATTATATATCTCAATCAGAAAAATATGAATTTATATCGAAAAAAAAAATGTCAAACGGAAATCAAGAATACTCAATCTTTTTGTCTTTCTGTATTATAAGAAAAATGAACAGCTACAGATTATTTTGGAAATTCCATTAACTTTTATTGTTCACGAAAAACAAATATAATAATGAATAATCAAAATAGATTTGAGGATGAAAATCAGAGCTGTTATCAGCACCAGAGAAGTACGAGACTTATGCCCATATAATTTTTCAAGCTCCGCACCTGAATACAAGAAAGGACATCACTTACAAGAAAAGTGCCTGCACCTCTGTGATAACAGTTTTGATCAAAATATCAAATTGTAGTTTTCACACAATTATATTTTTTGAGTTTTGCCAGTTCCATGGAGGTTGTTTTTAAGAACAGTGTCTGTTAGAGTTCAAAAATTGCTGATTTTATACGTGTTCAAGTGCATTGTCTATTAACGTTGCTAATATGAAGATTTAGTCAATTCTACGAAGTAAAAAACCAAAAGTGAATCCAATCCCAAATACTACTGGGTTTTATGTTAAAAAAAATGCATTTGTATTGCACAAAATTATGGAAAAATGATGTATTTTTTGAATTGATACATAACACATAAGAAAACCGTAAGTGTAAAAATGGTCGTTCTTTTCTGAAGTTTATTGAAGGATAAAATTTGTGTAGGAAAATCACAAATTAGCACAAATGAGGTGTAAGTGCCGATAAGACCAATATCCATCCACTTCTTCGCTTTATAGTCAAATTTGAGTTCGATTGCCACATATCGTATGTTTACATATTGCTTAAAAGATGTCGCCATTGAAAGCGCGCACACACACCGTATGACATCTGTAACAATTCAGCCATCTGATGTTAAAATTTGAAATGACAACCTTTACTGCTACGTGTATTGGTAATTTTCATAGTAGTACTTTCATTAGCTCAGTTCGATGTCAAATACTTGGTCAAATATCAAATAAACAATTGCAGTTGTCTTAAGTTCAATATACCAATAAATCATCGATTTCAATGGTAGTAATGGTAATTCAAAATTTCACCACTAGTTGTCGTATTTATTACCGATCTCGTTTTTGTGTGTGGATTTAATTAATTGAAAAATGTCTACGTAACTACAAGCTCATGTGAATGTGCTAGAAAATGTGAAAAATTGCATGAAATCTATTATTGCACTAACACCAATACACCCGTCGACACACAAACAAATGGGTCACAAACAAATGTATTTGTTGTCATCTGTAAATCACATATGAACAATGAAACTTTCAGATGTTTATTCATTTGTTTTTTTTTTTTATAATTCATCTCATAAGATTGCAAAATATTATAAAATTATGATATTTTGCGTTAAAAGGTTTGGTATACCAAATCACTTATAAAACTTGATGTTCATGATGAAAATCTCAAAAATGAATCGCATTCAGTTATTTCATATTGAAAATATCAACCAAAATCGAAAAAAAAAAAAAATATGAAAATTCAAAATATAGTTTTGCTACCCAGCACAAAATTGACCACGAGAAGAACTAAGGCCTATATGAAAATGTATGATAACATATGATAAATTTTGTCTTCTTTAATAGTTAAAATGAAGGTCAGGAGTTTTTCTTTATAATTTAACTCCTCCGACATGACATCCAATGTTATCTCATTTCAAATAGTAGTAAATATATCGTAGACTACTCCTTCCACTTCGAGATAGTTTTATTCATTTGGTTTTATAAGTTGTTGACTGCATGTACAGTAAACATTTCAATTTGACAATCCGTTTAAAGGTGATGTAAGATCGGTTCAGGATTAACAATTACTATGGACATTTTCGACAAAAAATACAGCATCATTTTGCATTTTCTAATTGGTTTATCGTGTAAAGGACTGGTATTTGACCGAGTTCATGGATATTAACATTATTGTGATTGTTTGAAAGTTTTTTTTTATTCGGTGCGAAATCAATATGTATATTTGTCTCCATAAATACAACTACAATAACATACAAGGTGTAGCACTAGTACAATTGTACATTACATGGGTTCGAACAAAGAAAAACTGAATTCAATTGAAGTAATTAGAGAAAAAAATCTCTATTTATCGATAACATGTGGAAACATATTTAAAAAAACGAGATGAAAAAAAAAAACTTCGTAAAACAAAGAACTTTAGTAAAAATGAAACCAACATGAGTTGTTTACTCCAGTGTAATTTTTAATGATAAAAACTGGTATTTCATGTGCAATGATGTATTAACATACGATGTCGATGTATTAGTGCTATACTGTATCGCATACATAGAAAAACTTCTAGAATGGATTGGACAGTATAAATAGGAGTAGTCCTACCATGATGAAATCATTCAGTTTTTGTGATTCGTTGAGTGTACACATCATCGTTGTAAAGAGTGTTAAAACGTTGAACTCTACTCAAAGTGAAAGCTTTTGTTGTCCAGCAGTTTTGTTTTTTTTTTGAGAAAGACAAATAAAAAGTTACAAACTGAATCCAACGAATTCAAAAATTCAGGTGTGTTTTGGGTGTAAATATCTATTTATTAAAATAAACGAAAAATCCCTTCACCACAGTAGACATTTTAAAAGACATTTTTTATATATATATACATACACACACATACACACAAACGTAGACGGTCGCCATTTTGAAATTTCTTTTCTCGATCGCAATACAAAGAAAGACTCTCAAACGAAACCAAACTACTTACCACACAATGTTTTGAAAATACGATAATCAAGATTTACGTGTGGCGGCCATTTTGACAACGGCCTTAATAAGCGCTGAATGAGATATGCGTATGAAACAACTGGAACGAGCATTGAAATGGGCCAAACTAAATTTAGATATTCGTCAACAAAGTGAATCAAAATCAGTCAAAGAAAAGGAAAAGCTAAAGCAAGAAGTTGGCGATATGTGGAATAGTGAATTGAGTGAATTAGATGAATTTATAAATAGTTTGAGCCAAATAAAAACATCGATAGTGCAATAAACAGCTAGAGGAAGATAGAGAGAGAGGAAGAGAGAAGAAAAAAACCAATAACGTGGCCTAGTATTTTGTGATCTAGTTAAATTCAAATGCTCCATGACAACAAAATCGATGCAATACATAGATGTATGTGGTATATGCAAAATGGCAAAATAATAAAAAAAAGGGTCAACATATTTACCATTGTGTTGATATGATTGGTTAAACGTTGTGCGCGAAATGTGCGAATTTTTAATGTGAACAGATTTGTGTACAGTTTTCGATACAACGTTTGTATATATGTGTGTGTTTGTTTTTGTTTTTCTTTACATTAGGCAAATCAAAATATCGTAGCGAATTCAAAGATGCCCGGTGTGCAAGTTGTAAATATGCGACCAAATGAACCATCGACACAGAATAAAACGGTTTCACCTCGAGTAGTTATCAATCCACACATGGTGGCGACGAGGCCGGCCAATCCCGGTGTAAGTGATTCATCATGTTATTGTGCATTTTAATTGTTCTGTTTTCATTTTTTCTTTCTCGCAAAATCGAAAATGAAATCAAATTGAAAGAAAGAAAAAAAAAACCGTCGACAAACAAAACTAAATATGTGTTATTCGCTCATTTCACCAGATTACGTTAAGTGCATTGCAAACGGGACAACCGGGTTCGGCGCTGCTACTCAAAACGGAAAATGGGCAATATCGTTTACTGCATGTCGGCCCATCAACGCAAACAACACAACAAAATCTACCAAATAGTGGTGTAAATCCAACAATTCGTATACAAACGGTTCCATCTGTAAGTAGATTCACCGGACCACCATTAGCACTCAGAAAAACAATTGTAACTCAGCAGCCAGTGAAAACGAAGGCAAATATTACTAAAAATCATTCCGAAATTACCGTTTATTGTTGAATTGAAAGCATCTGTTGTCTTTTTTTCCTTTATTTTCTTAAAATATAAATGTTCTATGTAAAAAAAACAAACAAACCTTTGGTTGATATCTATTTTGATGTCTGATGCGTGTACCTCTTATCTATTTCACTCACTTCATTTGTTTTCTGTACTTCCGTGTGATGTTTCTTCCTTAATGTTCCAAAGTGACATTCGTATTCTTGTTTTTTTTTTTCCTAAATTGAGCACACCCAAATCCATTCGATGGTTTTATTCAAAATTTCCCAAGAATCAAAATTTAAAAACAAAATCTACCGAATAAATTTGAATTCATTTATCTAAAACCAATCAAATAAACATCCTTCCTCTATCTAACATGAAATCTAAAATTTGGCTTATACGAATGAAATAATTGCGATTTCGAACACGAAATTCATGTTAATTTTCCAAAATTGATTGGAAGCAACACACAACGGTAGATGAGATGCATGATCCCATCTGTACAATTACCGTAAACATTTATTAACACTAATGAACAATTTAGCTGTGTTATATTTTCATACATATATAAATTATAATCGTAGAAAAAACAAGGCCATGCTGCCAATATTTATCAATGTTTTTTCCATATACATATACCTTTTTACATTCTATTTCTATTTATTCTCGACGAGATCTATATAATTTCGATTGAGAATGAGAGTAATTGCATCGCTTTCTATCTTACGTTTATGGCTGACTATTATTAATTGTTTAGAGAACATGTTTTTTTTAAGTGACATTTACACGTTAAACATAAATGTTTTAGTAAACAAAAAAAAAACAAGAAACAATATGACACTGAACCGATACTCAAAATAAATTTGATAAAATAGATGCAAAACTAACAACACTCTAATGCATTGAATTAAATTTGATTATGTTTTCTATAAACGAAAACAAAATTTAAATAACACAACAATGAGTATCGGCTTCCATATTCTATATGTCATCGTTTTCAGTATTGAATGTCAAATTTGAATGTGAGTTTGTTGTTACTTTATTTAGCAGGTGTCAACGGCAACACCAATAGTTGTAAATTCGGTTCACACAACGTCAGCAATAAATACAGTGACTAGATCTCGAGAGAGTATCAATACAAGTCAATTACCGCCAATAGCCACCGTAGCACCTGTATCTCATACAATCCAACAAGCAGCATTAACACCTCAGCCTCAAATTCAAACGCAGCAAGTGAATGCACCAAACGCGGTGCCAGCTAGCATTGTTACAACGAGTGCAACTCCTTCGCATGTACGTATATTAACGTCATCGCCAAATGAAATTGTCACAATGTAATGACATTTGGTTTTATTCTATATTCATTTCCATTCATTCATTTTTCAGGCCAATTTAAATAATACCAAAGAGAAATGTCGGAAATTTTTATCTAATTTATTGGAATTGTCGAGCAGAGAACCAAAACCGGTTGAACAAAATGTTCAGGAACTTATACAAGAACTGATCGATGCAAATGTGGAACCAGATCAATTTTGCGATCGACTTGAACGTTTATTAAACGCAAGTCCGCAACCATGTCTCATTGGCTTTTTAAAGGTAAAAAATAAAATTCACATTTCATATGTTTTGCATGGACTGATTTCATATCGTTGATAAAAATTATAGAAGAGTTTACCGCTCCTTCGACAATCGTTATGTAGGAAGGAACTGACGATTGAGGGAATAAAACCGCCACCGCATAATGTTGCATTCGGACCATATACAACGTCGAATATTGCCGCTCAAGTTAGACCTGTAGTTAATTTACCAGCAGGTAATTTCGATTTGTTTCGCTTCACATTTAATGAGTTTTAAACTTTGAATTCAATTAGGACAATCCAATCAATTTAACCCATTTCGTTTTTAATTTGTTCAGCAGCCGTTCGTATGGTTCCCCAAACAACACGACCAGCAATCACTAAACATACTGCCCCAGTTCGGCTTCGATTGAATCCTGTGCAGACAAACGTTGAACCCAATGGAGGTAAATAACTTTAATAATTGACAATATGTGACAAACGATACGAATGAATGACGTTTTCTTTTTTTTTTTAAATTGTAGCGATTCAAGCGCCTATAAATGTGCCGAGAATGATGAATTCCACACAAATCCGTGCTTCAAGTGGTGCAGCAATCATACAACAGCATCCTGCAAATGTACAAATTCAATCACATCCGCCAGCTTTACATCCCGTCAGCCAAAATGCTTTTGCACCAGGTGGAGCACAGGTAAAATATTCATACTGAATTGACAGATCAAATAAAGCTAATTTATGAATTTTAAACACGTGAGCCCATGTTTTTCATTCGGTTCATTTGAAATGAATGTGCGTTTCTGTTATATACGTTTTCAATAAATTCGCTTTTCCAATTTCAGATACGTGCCACAAATGTATCTCTTGCGCGTTCGTCTCCAGCTACAGTTCAAATTAGACAAACGGTAATGGAAAATGGTGCACACATCATTCAACATAATGGTGAGTGAAATTTTCAGCAACTCATCTCATTTTTTTTTTTTTTTTTTCAATTTGAAATTTGATTAAAATGGAATTTTAATTACTTATTAATTATAGCAAAAATGTTGAAAACGACTGCCGTAGGTAATACAATTCAACAACAGTCAGTAACACCAACGATAAAAGTGGGATCAACGCAAATAAAACCGATAATCAATACATCAAATGCAGCACAGCCACAACCAATTATCATATCACAGCCACCTGTTCCAAAGCTGGAGGCATCAGAACCAATGAACAAAGGCACAGCTAAAGATACTTCCGCAAATACAACATCTTCCACAATAACAACACCTGTAAGTGGTTTTATTAAAAACACAAATTCGATATTTATACGCCTCATTCAAACATGCAATAATAAAATCAATTTACATTTTTCGTTAGGCCTCACCGAAAATGGTTCCGATTAAAAACCAATCGGGTTCAGCGTCATCAAAATCGAGCGCCGCAAACAAAGAAAAGGAACGAAAAGCATCGGCTTCATTTTTCCAACAATCATCAATGTCTTCTTCGATGTATGGCGATGACGATATAAACGATGTTGCCGCTATGGGTGGTGTCAATTTGGCGGAAGAATCACAGAGAATTTTAGGTTCAACAGAGTTAATCGGTCGTCAGATTCGGTCGTGTAAAGATGAAGTGTTCTTACATTTGCCGGCGCTTCAAGCGCGAATTCGTGGTATCATGAGCAAACATGGTTTGGATGAGCCAGGCAACGAAGTTGCTGTTCTCATATCGCATGCATGCCAAGAGCGTTTAAAAAATATCGTTGAAAAATTGGCTGTGATAGCCGAACATCGAATCGACATAATCAAAGTAAATATAATACAAAAATATTCAATGTGAGTCGACGGCAAAAGAGTAAAACTAATGAACATGTTTCATTTGGCATTTAAATAGATTGATCCACGGTATGAAATTACGAAAGATGTACGCGGTCAAATTAAATTTCTCGAAGAACTGGATAAGGCTGAACAAAAACGGCACGAAGAACAAGAACGTGAAATGCTAATGCGTGCGGCTAAATCAAGATCAAAAACTGAGGATCCTGAACAGGCCAAACTTAAAGCGAAGGTAAATCAATTTGCAAAAAATGCATTTTCAATCGAATACATTGAATGTAAATTGACATTAATTGAAT
Organism: Contarinia nasturtii; assembly: GCF_009176525.2. Lineage (NCBI taxonomy): Eukaryota > Metazoa > Arthropoda > Insecta > Diptera > Cecidomyiidae > Contarinia > Contarinia nasturtii. Next base: position 456,588 of record NW_022197768.1, read on the forward strand.
AGGCTAAAGAGATGCAACGGGCTGAAATGGAGGAGCTTCGGCAACGAGATGCGAATTTGACCGCTTTGCAAGCTATTGGGCCACGTAAAAAACCAAAACTCGAGAATGACACGACAATTGCGGCGACGGTAAGTAGTCGATAACAATTACCAGATATAATGATTAAGTGTTCACAGTGGAACTACAGTGTGTGTGTCTTCTAATAGAATGCTTTTTTTTTGAAAAATGACAACTCTGGTATTGTTATGTCCAAGCGTCCATTACTAAACAATTACATGAGTATTTATTCCACCCGCCATTTCGTTCGATTGCATGGGCACAAGCAATAAGCATAATTATGAATAAAAGATTGTCGCTGAAGGAAGGAGCTGAGCTTTAGATAGCATCTAATCTATTAAAAGACACACTGAAACTAAATTGAGATGTTTTTATGCAGATTCCACCATTATGAATGCATATATTATTTTTTTCATTTTTGGAATTGCAAAGTTGTCAATTGTTGTTTTTTTCTTCTCATTTGTTATGGATTTTAGGCGGGAGGCAACACATTAGGTATCGGAGGCGCAACTGTACCACTTCGACCGCGTATTAAGCGGGTCAATTTACGAGATATGATCTTTTATTTAGAACAAGAGCGTGACACATGTAGGAGCACAATGCTGTATAAATCATACCTCAAGTGATGTATTTTCCTTCGGACATTTCGTAATAAGATATACATAAACAATTACTTTTAACTTCATCAATAAAAAAAAAAATGATGACCGTGTATTACTATAGAGTAGAAAAAGCAATAATTTTTCGCATTGGATTTATATATTGTATTTCATGGCTGGTTTTTATTTTATTTATTCATTGA
>NW_022197768.1:457456-471702 GCF_009176525.2 Contarinia nasturtii
GGCCACATATTCATACACATCCAACATAAGCACATTTGCACAAATATATAGGAAAACTACATTCTAAAAGCGATTGCACCAACAAAATATTCCGATGAAATATCAACAAAAATGAAATTCGGATGAGATTCACTTGGGGGGATTTTAGCGCGCATACAACGCGCACAGAGACAAAAGCAAACGCGAACGAAAGCAAAAAACAACAACTTTCATACACCCATGTACTTCACATATTTTGTGGTGCAGAAAATAAATTGATATCACAGCATTTATGGTCGTGTAGGTATTTTGTTGGAGTGCAAAAATAATTTTCTCAGAAAATTCCCAATTTTTTGTTCCTCTCACGTGTGCCGATATATGACAGCCACAAAACAAATTGTGTGGTCGTTTGCATTACCAACATTCACGTTTGTTCTTAATGCGGTTAATGAACACTGCGAACAGACATTAGATAAAAATAATTTGCCGATGTCAATGTTAAATGTGAATTATGGTTCGAAAATGCAAGCAAAAATGATCGCATGCGTAAATTTATTGATGCTATGCGACAAAAATAGGACGCGACACAGAAATCTTTTGATCAGCGTCATGCATTGATTTGATGCTGAATAAATATGTTTCATCTCGAGAGTTTGTTTTCTTTATTTTGTCGCAATCGTCGATAATTTAGTTATCTTGAAAATCGATGCGTTGTCAACACAAGAACGATAAGAAATTTTGGTGGTGATGAAAATGGAGTGTGGTGGAGATGGAGGTGAATTATTTACTATGAAAGCCGTATTTAATGCGCATAATATACAATATTCGGATGAAATATGGTATGTGGAACGCAAAACCAGTCAAAATAAATACTTATGTGTGGTTTTTGCGTAACCGTATTCCGTAACCTCAATACAATACACCGGAGATATGAACGTATGATGTGCGTCGCATTTTTTCTTTTATGCACCATTCGAAATAAAAATCTGTATGTTCAATGGCAAAAAACCACATTATATTTTCTTTCAAAAATAATTTACAACCAGCAATAATCCATGTAATAAACGGCGAAGAATGTCCAAATTTTTTCAAACCTCAATTGCTGTTGACAGTACAATCAATACTTCAGTGGCAAACTGAAATTTGGAGATTTTTTTAAGGGTTAAAGTCATAGATGATGACGGAAATTTGTTTAGAGGGGGGCAAATCGGAAGAATTTTCTCGGTCAAAAAAAGTGAAAAGCAAAAAAAGGTCCTCATTTCCAAAATTGTTGAGGGTTCCTAAAAATATTTTAGAGGGGGGTAATCCGAACCCTAGGAACCCTTAGTGATAAAAGGGCGAATAAATGAAATTGATTAGAGCGACAACTTTAAAATGTTGTTAAAATAACAGAAAATAATGTTGTTGTGCAATGGCAACAATTCAATGGTACATTTTAATTTATCAATTTGGAAATATCATTGTCACCTTCCAATTCGGGTATTGAAGAATGTGTTTGCGAAAATTGCCCTGGCGAAAATGTCATTTTGGTATAAAAAACAATGAAAATCGTATGAAAGGCTATTTCAACTTCAGGCATTTCAGTCTAAACTATTCCATAGTAAATGTTGCCAATAAATTATCGGTTTTGGTGTATTGGCTCTCAAAACATAAAATGATAAATAAATAAATCACTTTGATGCAAAATACACAAAAAATTGTAAAGGAAAACTATCCCAACTGAAGCCATATTCGGCAGCACATTACCATTGCAAATCTAAAGAGTGAGTCCGTTGAAATTATATCCATTTTGGAGCAGATGTACCAATTCTAACATCGAGAAAATATGTTTTCCCCCAAATTTCATATGGGTAACATTAAGTTAATTGTGCTAATATTGGATTTAGTTAAAATAGAACATTTGAACTTTTATAACATTGAAAATTGGAGATTTTCCGTGTTGTCGAGTGGTCTTTGTTTTAAAAAAACTAAAATACATTTTTCGCTTGAATAAGGCATTTGAGTCATGTAGCGCCTTTTGTTCATCTTGTGCCAAAATTGAACCGCTATTTATGTGCTGACCAAGGTCAATGTACATTCAATTTGCTGTGGTGATGGAAAAGAATGAAAAAAGTGAACAAAATAATCTTGTGCGATTTTTTGAAAGTTAAAAGTCAACATTCCGTAAAGCAATAAAAAAAAATTGTATAGAAAAAGCGTTGGCAGTCTCAATTTTGATTATAACAAGTACTTTTCTATTGTTTTTGCAGTTTTTTTCTTCAGTTTCTTATTCACTCTTTTATTTTCTCTCGTTCGACACTCTATCTGTGTCTTTCGTTCTGTAGCCGTTTATTAACGATAAAAGGAACGACTAAACTTTTTGCGAAAGAAAAGAAAAATTAATTAATTTTATTTTTGCTTCGAAGAGTACAAAATATTTCCCCTCTCTTCACCACTCTTCATCTCAATCTTCACTTGACTTCATTGAGAAGTAAGCAACAAAACTCGATGCGATACGATTCACTTGGCCGAACGAATGAGAAGAAATGTGATTAAAGGGACTTTAAAGAGATTGCTTGTTGCACATTCAGATATTCGGTTCGTTTCCTCGAATTTCACGTTTGAAGCTTCTCCGAGTGGAAGGAAACGAGGTTTTTCATAATTCTTGATAACTTATTTTATTAAGACAATAAAGCAACGATAGACTGAGAGAGAGAGAGAGAAGGCAATGAAGTAATTAGTTGAATTCTGTTATAAATGGATGAGTGAAGTCGATTATTGTTTCAATGTTGTACATACGACACTAAGCCAAAATCAACAATAGCAACACCGAGAAAAGCAAAACAAAAAACAACGAAAAATAAATATTGTACAACTTCAAATAAAGTTTCTCGCTTCAACATTTTTTTTTCTCAATTAATGTATGCGTCACTGACGGTCTTATGTTTTATCCTGGATATGCTTTTATCGTTACCACTGTATTATTTTGTGCTCAACATGTGCATTGCTTGTTATATTTGACCCCAATATGATGAATAAGTATGTTCTTAGGCACTGAAACTCGACATGCATTTCGTTACAATTTGTATTCGCCGTTGATCTGCATCGTATACAAACGAAAATATTTATTCACAACAAATACGATTAATGCGCTCATTTATGTGAGTAAATGGAAACAGTTTGCACTAATAAAACAACTGAAACGAAGCGACAAATGAAAAATATCACAATGATATTCTATAGCCACACAGAGGCCATAGATATGTAAGGGAAAAATACCCAAAGTGACTTTCGCTATAGAACAGCAAATGCATCAAGCCAACAACAGTTGTAAAAATGTGATAACAATGAAAACACATCATTTTCCATCTTTTACTCATTATTATGGTGGGTATTTTTACATTGCACTGAATTCATGCAATTTTCTTTCAAGACACAATCAGACTTGTTGTGGTAGAAGAGATTACATAAATAGTGGCAAATAAAAAGAGTTTTTACCAATTAAAAAAATTGTACGTATTAACGTCTATACACAAAAATATTGCTATAAAAAGTGACATGCACTAACAAGAAACCAGACACGATGTGATGATTTAAGATATATGAATCAGTGAATCTATAAAAGTGTGGCTGCCAGTCATGCTTGAAATTTTATTAACGCTTTTCACATGGTTGAAATTATTTCATAAGGTCAACGTTGAAAAAGAAGAAAAGAAAAATCTCGGCTCAACATCAAACTTTTAATATAAAAAAAATATATTTTGATAATAAAATACGTTTACCCCCGGTGAGCTTGCATGATTTCGTTTGTTGTGCTCTTTTGTTTTGGAGTACTTTATTCTTTCTTTCACGTACAACCAAATGGTTGGGTTTTTATGATTTTTATTTTGGATTGCTATCCATCTATGTCTTTTGATATTATTTGCTGATGAGAAAATGAAAAAAAGATACAGTGGCTTCTAACTTATAAAATAAGCGATGGCATTGATAAACCAGAGACCAAAAATAATTCTCTTATACACCATCTCACAATGATGAGCAAAGCACTGATCGTGAACACTGTGATGGCAATATTCATGCTCATAAATATCGACCGCACTTCGCATTTCTATAGATCGACTGAACACAAAAGAAAATACAAAAAAGGATATGAACTCTTCTTGTTTCCGTATCGTTCCAAATTAATTCCATTGACGAGAAAAAGTACTCTCATTTTAAAATGTACTCTATCTATGTATGCCGTTCTCTTAGTCCCTGGTCTTCCCCCATCAACTAATCACACACCAAATAAAAAGCATATACATACACAAACGAGTGCTAGAAAAAAGAAATATAACATCAGAAAAATCAGCATCATAAGTATTTGCAATATTCAGTCATATTTCAATGGTAACCATGAGAATATTTTATTTTTAGTATTTTCGCTGTCTTTTTCCCCTTTCATTCACTTGCTTTTGACTTTGTCTTTTTCTGCAAAGGTTTGTGCCGTTTATTCAGTCAACGTGATGAAAAAAATGGCAATGAGTTGTTGTTATCTCTCTAAATGTTTTCCGTTTTTCTCAATCCATTTTTTAGCGCTACATGAAATGTAGGGCTATTGCATTTGATTGTTTTTTTTTTCAGTTTTATCCCCGGATCGTGTTAACTGATTTCATTGAAATTTTTTACAATGAATGTTGATATGCTTAATCTCGGCTGACATTCATTTTGGACCAGATTGGACTGAAAATGGGGTTAAAATGCTAAAATTTGAAGATCTAATAGCAAAAAAAATATTGAATTTGTTTGTTTTCATACTTGTAGCGAAAAAAGTTTGTATTCTTGCTGTTAATTTCGATTGACGGTTCACTTCACTGCAATTAACAATAAAAATAAAAAAGTATACATAAATAGTCCAAAAAATTCAAAGGTCACCATGACTGAAGAAATCAACAAATCCAATAGCTCTACATTTAAAGTAGCGCTCAGAAAATTGCTTGTTGAAAACAAACTAAAAAATGATAATAAAATATAAAACAGCGAGCGAGACGAGCTTTCCCTTGTTTCTATTCATTTCAATGCTACGTTTATTCATTTTATGCCATTTTCTATTTGCAAAATAGCTAACAAACACAATACACACTTCTTTGTGTGTAAAACTAAAAGTCAACGCAATTCCATTTCATATTCATGTATAATAAAAAAAAGTGCACAGAAAAACAGAAACACTCAAACGAAAACCAAAACTATTTGAAGTACATTTACGCCTGTCTCTAACATGTAAACGCTCTTCATAGGATATGTGTGTTCAATAAAATTACATTCATTGTAGAAGATGTGAAAACTTTATTAAATTTATGGCTTGACAGAAAGATGCAACTATCTGTTGAAAATATTTGCTTTTTCACCAGTTATTATGTAAATGTTGCTCGCATAGTTTCTTTCAGTGTGTTTGACAGCTGCATGCATTTGCCGCACTTCGGCATGCACATCACACATTTAGGTGTTTCATTCCATTAACAGCACTCGTTCAGCGCCTTAACTATTATTTTGTTGTTTTGTATTTATTTTCATCGACTCGATTAAAAAATAAATTAAATCATAAATAATTTTCTGCTTTCTTTATCTATTTTAAAACATAAGCTTTGAAAGATTTGTCTCTTCTATTTGATGGCTGTAAATTAACTGCGATGGTAAACGAATTTTCCAAGTATTTTACCTGTTTTTGATATCATTTTCGTTGAATTCAAGGCGAAAAAAACGTTTTTTCCAAGAACATTTTCCATTTTCTTTGTTCCAGCTTGCAATGCAGTATAATTGTGGATTGCTGTTGCAATCTTGCAGTATTTGTATGAATTCAAGGGATGTCAACAGCAAATATAGCTAAAAAAGGCATGACGCAACCTTTGGTAAGGCATTGAATATTGAAAATTACATGCAACGAACTGATGTGCGTGTGCATATGATCGAAAGTTTGACGTTACCATTAACATTTTGTACACATAATAAAATATTGTATGTGTGTGTTTTTCGCTTCTTTCTTACTCTCAATCGATGTATATGATATGCCTTTGACACTTTATATTATATGATGTAATATCTTATCGAGCACCGTTCATTCGAAGCATGATGCAAATGGTTATGCAAAATGCTTTCGCTCTATGTATTTATCGCATTCAAGAGTCGTTAAATGAAAAGTTCGGTTGCTTTGCTATCGTAGAAATAATAAGAAAAAAGAAAGAAAACTTATAATATGCTCATATTTTTTATATCTTTGGTTTTCAATATCACATGCATAATTTTTGATGATGATGTTTAAAAGGCGGACTCTTCAGCCATTAGTTTGCGTATTTTGTATCTAAAAACCGTATGGAAAATGAATTTAAATCGGGAGAAAGTGAGAGAATTTGATTTTTTTGCCCTAAGCAGGTGTATATGCTATTAATTTTAACATCATCTGCTTATCCAAACTCACGCATTCTACCCAGGACCTTTTAAATACAGTACTCATTACTTCACATTTTTTTCTGCTACACCTCCAACATATCGGCATTTTTTAAAGCTTGATAAAAACCATTTTGTTTGCAACTATCATATCTATTGTGTGTGTGTATTTTAAGGTTATTTTTTCACCATTCCCTAAGTAATATCATTCAAAATAACGACGAATTTAAACCATCATTGATTCATATGAGATCAAATTCATTCTTCACCATTAAAAACAAGACATATCACATACTAGAGACTATCAATGCCATCATATTATTTGATGATGTTGCAGATTTTTCATTTTCACTCTCCCTTTCACACTTTACATCGTCTTCTTTTTTCCATTCTACTACCTTCTTCTTCTTCTTTTTTTTCTCTCTTGATCTTCTTTCGGTTCATTGTCTATTTCATCGTCGCAATTTTTCACACATTTACTTTTCTATATCTCGTATGTTTTGCGTTTTATGTGGTAAGACAATTTATAATCATTATCTGCACACTTTGTATTGTTTGCGCATGTTTCTGGCTCTGATTGAGTAGAAATTCATTTATTTTCGAGGTACATATATAGAAGGGCGGGATGAGCGGCTGAAAATCTGAAGCAAACAATAATTTTCCATTTTTAAAGGCAATTTAAAAGTCATTTATTTTATCCCAAACAAAGCATAAAAATTGTAAACTGAGCAATTGCGATTTTGTACACACCAGACCACAAAGCAGCATTTGTTTCTGGACACTCAAAACGAAAATCTTTACGTAGTTAAGCAATGAAAAAAAGAGAAAACAAAAACATATGAAGAGAATGAGCAGAAAGAATAAGCTTGACTTTTTTCATTGCTTTTTATCACGCACATCCAAGAGTAAGCCATAGAAGGAGAGGAATGAAACGAAAACTTCAGCACAAAGCTTTTTGAGCGGTCACTTAACAGAAAAAAAACCTCATTGAGCAAATTGAATTTTGTCGGACGGCGGCTGGCACATAATTCACTTTTCGAACCTAACGTTTTTGTGCACAGACATCATCCCACGCATAAAAATTGGAGTTTCAGCTCTTGTGTCTAATTTTTATTTACTGTTTAGTATTCAATCGGTAATTTTGTGTTTTAAGAAAGCCACGTTTATGACGCATTTTAATTTTTTCGTTAAAAATTACACCACAAAATTCACTCTGATAACCAGATTCATACAGTATGATATATTTAAAAGTTTTGTGACTTTGCATTCTGTGTGAGGATTGGTGGTTTGGCTAGATGAAGAATGCGCCAAAGTACTCATTCATAGTGGATCGTTTTGAGCATCAAAAATGTATGTGTTCATCATTAATTAACACCGAAATTTTCGTATTTAAATTTACTAACAGCTTATTGTCCTTCCGTTGAAATCCTTGCCAATTTTTCGGAAACGTGTATTTACATGGATAGGTAGCAAATGGATAGCTGATTTTATTTTACTCGGCTCAGTAACATCAGTGCACGGATGGTCACACAAATTTGATTTTTTTTTTTTTTCAATTAATGGAAATACATGACTCAAAAAAATAACATTCATAGTTTGCATGGGGAAAAAAGTTCCTCTGTATGAAATTAGATAATTCAAACTTTTATCATTGATTTCTACCTCCTAAGCGTTCGGTATCGTATTCTACAATGTCAAAAATGAATTAGTCCAAAAATGACTAGATATTTCGATTTTTGAATATCGTTTGTTTTATCATTTTATCGATTCGTCGTGAGTGCGACTTTCGTTTCTTTTTTGTTTTTGTTGAACGAAAAATCTGCTTAATTTATTATTCAAGAGTTTATACTGAAGTTACTTTACATCAATGATTTTATTCATGTGAATTGAATTCGTTGAAAATGAAATGAGATTCATATTTCATTTCAAAGCCTCTACAAAAAGCATCTGTCGTATCGAATTCATGCGCTTATTCAGCATCAAATCGTATAGAATTTTACTTATAAATGTTAACAAAACGATGGAAGTAAAGCAATGAAATTTTCTCGAAAATGGTGCAGAGCCGAATCCATAACATTTAGATGAACAATCACTTTGACAAGAAAAACAAATTCTATCTCAAGTAGTCATCATATTGTACCATGAACGATTTGAAAAGTATAGTCAACTTTCGTATATTAAATGTGAATGGTTGCATTTAAACGGAGAAACCAAACCACTAAAAGTACTGAAATAATCATGCTGGTGTATGTTACAATTTTGATGAGAAATAACAACTGGTATAAAAACTACTGCAGAAAAAAAATCATCTCAAAGTTTGTATTTTGTTCAAACAAGTTCTTGACTGTGAGTTGATGAAAAAGCCAAGTTCAATACCACAAAATGTTCCAATTTTCATCCAATCACTCTGTCATGCATTTATGACTTACCGCTGAAAATATTTAATTATTTCGAAACTTGATTGAAAAGTTTTCCACTTAAAAATACGATCTTAATAGCAACTTCTCTTTGTAAGCCTCATGCAGCTCGCATATGTGTGTTTCTTTGTGTCCATGCAATCTTAAGGGAAGACACGAGTTTAATTTAATTAAAAATTTGCATTTACTACAATATATTTGAAGACATTAGAACTTATTACAGACATTAGCTAATGAACAAACAACAACAATGAAAAAACAACAACATCGATCAAAGAAAAAATTATGATGAAATTTATCGTCTTCATATCCATCTGGTCATTGAATATTTAGAAAAAATATTATAATTAAATATTTTCTAAGACTTCAAAGTATTTTTCGTATATAAAAAACATTTTTTTGCTATATTTTTTAATAAAAATGTGAAGCGAACTGGGCAAAAAATGACACCACTGACACGTTTATTGACGAAAAAATCATTAGCAAAACATATTTTTTGAAGAATGATGAAATAGGTAATACTGAAAACTCTATCTTCCCCCTAGATGCAATCTCAATAAACGGTAAATAATATGTGCCGATTGGGGTACAAAGGTAATGATTTGATGGGCACCAACTTTTTACGGTTTCAATACAACAAAAAGCATATATATACCCTGCAGGCTTGAAATATGAAACCACTTTATTGTGACTTTGTCCAAACCAATGCAAACTGTTTTGACAAATAGTAGTATTGGTATATTAACCCTCTAGTGCCCTGCCTTTAGGCAGGGTGTATAAATTATTGTCTAAAATATATAATTAAAACCAAATGATTCTATTTATGAATTAAAATATAGTCAGCAGGGTTCAGGCTTTCATTTGTCGGTCATTTGACAAGTGAAAATAAAGCGTTTGTTTAGTTATAAACACAGATGTACGCGAAAACAGAAATTTGACACAAAAAAAATGTGTAAGGAATTTTAAACCAAAATAATCATAGAAAAATAGTTCTCATGTCGAAAAAAAATTAATGCATTAGAGGGTTAAGGATACAACTCTTTACTTTTGATGTTTAAGATCTCGTATGCATGTCATTATTCGATTTAAGACAATCTACAAATGGTTTGCAAAAATTCGAAAATAAAAACCATAATAAATGTCAAAAGAAGACTTATTACTTCTGTAGAAAAATCAACGAATATTCAAAAAAAAAATACCATACAAAACGGCAAACATATATTTTCTCCTTCTCTTCTTGTTTCTTATCTTTAATATGACATAGTTTGACTTTAGAAAGCAACAAAAATGGTAGAAAATATCAATTGAGTTTTGAGAAAAATGATGTGGTTGTGCATTGTTTTGTTTTTTATTTCAAATTTTGTACGCACAGCATACATGAGCACGGAAAAAATTTAGATAAAGATTCTAAACGCAGCATCTGGGGGCAGTGTCCATGCTGCATTCGGACGCTGCGTATTTTTTTATTATAAAAATGGATGTAAGCGGCTTTCCCAGCCTGACAAATTTCTGCGATTGCCTTGAAACCGGCCTAGGGATTTAGTGACTAATTTGTGACAATTTGTGACAATTTGTGACGCCATTATTTTGGCCCTTGGAATAGACCTTCGGCCACTTTTGGCCATTTTTCTATTTAGGCCTATTGGCCAAAAAGTCTCTTTGAGAAATTTTGAATGAAAGCAAAAAATAAAAATCTAATGATGCAGAATTTTAGTGACTTATTTGTGACTCATAAATATGACTTAAGATTTTCGATACGACATCTGGTGGACATATTATGAACAAAAAATTGAAAAACCCACAAAAATGATTTTAATCGAAAATTTGTAAAGGCTTTTCATAAAAAAGGACAAAATTATAAAAATTCTTCGACATAATTTTAGTGACCAATTTGTGACTCTTAAAAATGTCATCATTTGAATTTGTGACACAACGTGTGTGACAAAAATCTCAATTTTTCGATTTTCACCCTAAAAGTCGAAAATCAATGAAATTTTTCAAATCGAATAGGCATATGGAAAATGGGTGATTTTTCATGTAAAAATTTCAGAAAAACATACTCTCCATCATTAACTATAGAAAATACGATAAATTGAAGATAAAAATGTTTACTTTCAATATAAAATCCCATAATGATCAAAGTTCAAGCCCAATAATTGGCCGAAAATAATTCATCGAAAACAGATTAGATTGGACGCTCAACATTTTTTCGAAACCATTATTCGAGTGTCACAAAAAACTCTGTTTTAATTAATGACTTTATGACAAATGAGTCTTAGATAGTCTCATCGAATTTTGATCGTTACAAAGGAATTTTGATAGCTATAAAAGGAAAGAACCTGTGGCAAATGTCATACTAACTGTCAAATTCAAATACAATTTCTCATGAGAAGGAAAGAGACAAACATGTGGAGTGACACAAGTTCTTTGATCGCTGTCAAAATTTCCAAAATAACTTTGGTCGCGGCGACCAAAAAACAGTTTTAGCAAAGAAAAATAGTCGCTACAATTTGGAATTTTGGTCACAGAAGAAATATAAGAGCACGACCAAAATTCATAGAGCCTGCTAGCAAAAAACTTTCTTTGAACTGATTCTCCGAATTTCATTAATGTAGATTTTGGCATTCATGACATGCAAGGCATTCACTTCGTTTGTGCATATGTGTTTTAATTTGTTCGTGCGTCTTGTGGTGTTTTCTGTTCAAGTGCATTTTGATATACTGCCACCTTAACCGGTAAATAGTTGAAATTTATAAACTATAACTGTTCCATTTGAGAGCTCTTGAATAATATGAGAGAGAGAGAGAGAAAGCGACTATATTTTATATGTGTGTATGTGTTTGCGCGACACGCCACGCTTTTTTGTTTCAATGAAACGCATTGCACACAGCATCGACAACGACATCGACATTGGTAACACTCCAACATCACTAATTAGAACCACAATAGAAATTGTTTGAAATCCATGCCGCCATCGTTTCGTACCATCCCAACTCTGCACATTGATCCACACCATTCGTGTTCCCATGTCCATGTTTTCGTTTTATATATCTCAAATGCACGGAATATATTCGAATACAGTTAAAATTTACAAAATTAAAGCGGTTAACCTACAATCACTTAAACAAAAACTGAAAACAATCTAAGAACATTAAAAAGTTTTCGCTGTCTTTGTCGTTGTCCTTGTCAGCGATGTTTGTTTGTATAGTTGGTTCCGTTGTTGTTTCAGTTATATTATTTCCATAGCTCTTCTTCCCTTTTCTTCTTATCTTTTTTCGTTCATTTTCCTCGGTGTTTGTTCATATCAAACGTTATGGTATAGAGTTTATTTGCGAATAAAAGCATACTGCTATGCAGTTGAGCAAGAAAACAAGCGAACGAGAGGCAAATAACAGCAAATTTTCGATGCGCATTTTGTACCAGAACAACAAATGTAAAAGACAAAACTGAAAACATTTACCATACGTCGTTGTACACTGTACACATACGGAAAATACCACAAGTGAAAATTGTGAACGAAAATCCGCGAACAATATCAAGTGAATGTGAAGCTGGAGTTTATGAAGAGAGAGATAGAGCAAGAGAAGAAGAAAAGAAAGTAGATAACGTTGTTGCGGCATCGTCAATTGAATGAATGAAAAGCGGGCAAGCAATAGAAGCGATGCTATAGTCCAAGCTATTGCTGGCAAAGAAGTTTTAAAAGCGTTTAATAATACAATTTATGCGCAAGGAAGAGACGAGGAGAAACTGCATCGAGAAGCGCTACTTTTGCAACCAATCATTTCATCAGATCAACAGTTACGATGCCAGGAAGTGCTATCGAATTACTTTTAGTTAGCTTAAAGTTTTGAGCGCGTTCGCTCATTCACCTTTCGCGTTGTCTGCTTTGCTGTTTCGTGTTGCACTTCGTTTTCATGTAAATTTTTTCTATATTGTTCCCTTCGACATTTTGAAGACTCCGTTTCACAGTCTTTTTTTTTCTGTTCACTTTCATTTCGCTTCACTTCATCGCGCCAAATGTTGTTCTCTTATTATTATTTTTTTCGTCTTTTTCATTTTGGTTGTTGTTGTGTGTTTAGGTTCATCGTATTTCGAATGAGCACTGTCTTTCGGCTATTTGCGTTCGCTCGGCTTCGCTTTTCACAGGTAACGAGATAATGAATAATGCATTCAATTTGTTGCAGTCACTGTTTAACTAAGAGCAATCACAACTGTGCCTTTTACACAAACTTCGTCTCTCGCCGAAAGTCAGATGAACATAAATTACAAATGAAAATGTGTTTCTTATCAAAATATCCATTGATGTGTGATGATCAATGTGTTTAATTGAAATCGATGGTTGGGGCGAATGGAATTTTATTTATATAAATGGCAATCACGGGCTATCATTACCGATACATATAAACTTGGTGTAGCAAGCGTTACAACGAATATTTCAGGTATAAGTGAGCCATGTGCCCACCCATATTGCTTCAGCTTCAAACTGATTTAGATACGTGCATTAATGGCAAATTCGTGTAAAATAATTTGCACAATATTCCAGAGATGTTGCCATTTTCAAAGCTTTTATGTTTTGTGTGTATTTTGATATATGGCACATTGTGCGTCCATATGCTCAAGGTATATTTATACATTTAATCCAATAATAACGCAACGTAACAGTAACAACTGTGAAAGTATTTAAATTTTACATTTTTAGTGTTTTTCTACGAAGAAGAGTATCGATCAATATCTACTTACTACATACTTACGGTTCAGCTATGACCCTCTTTTTCGAAAACTTGCCGAAGATATTTGGCCAAAAATGAATAGTAACCAAAACTATTTTCGGTTCACTAAACTATTTACGCATTGTTTTGCTTTCGTTTCCTTGAATGATTTTCAATTCTCCAAAAGTTGACACACACCCCCCCGAAGAGATAAAGAGAAAGAGAAAAACGTAAACTTTCTCAAGTTTTAAGCTTAAAGAATGTTCACCGAATTTGTGAAGCGATAGAAAACGGGCAGTTACTTTTGTTACACTGTCAAAGTAAACGCAGTTTTTTATAAGTTTTCAAATGTTTGATATTATTCCATACTTGCATAAATGTGACCTATATCAATGCTGTAAATAATTCCTTCAGTGACATTTAAAGTTGGTCGGTAACACCATAAACAAACGTAAAATGATGTCACATTTTGTACATATTTTGGATGAAAAAACGAAATTTACACAGTTGGCGTCGGTTTGCATTAATCAGTTGTTTTCATAAAGTTTTGAAAGTTGTATCCCGTTAACAAAACAATCGCTACCGTTACTTCTATTCTTTTTCGTTAACTATCGTTGTGAAATGAATAATTAAAAAAAAAACAATTTTGATACGTTCATCTGAATGACAGTTGTCATAAAATCGTATTTTATTTAAAAGAAATGCAAACCGTTCAATCTAATCAATTATTTATTCCAAT
>NW_022197768.1:472102-493457 GCF_009176525.2 Contarinia nasturtii
CATTTGTACGAAATTTTTCTGAATTTGTCCATGCAGGGGTATTACATTAGTCGGGTTCAGACGTTGTATTGAGATATTTTCAGCCAGATCAGCTCAGGCAACTGACGATAGGGAGCTGAAAGTTAGCGACAACAATGGAAATGATTTTTATAGTTATAAAAACACTTCCATTTTTACAAAAAACATAACAATCACTTCTATTGTTTTCACTCCATTTCCGCTCCTAAGCTTTACCCTTGATACATAATAAATTTCTATATATCAGAATAATGAAACGATAATATTTATCAGTGAATAGATTGGGCTACAGCTATAGCAATGCTATTTTCACAGCTCCTATTCATAGGTGCTATTTGTGAACAACGCATACGGACAGCGATTTTATGATATCATTTCGGACAATAGACCTATTGATTTGTTTATGCAAAAAAAAAAAACTAAAATCAATAAGTCTATTGTTCTATTTACATTTTAATCATTTCGTTCGGATTGGATCATAAAGTCGTTGTTCGTATGCGTTGTTCATAAATAACACCTTTGAATAGGAGCTGTGAAAATATCACTTCTATAGCTGTAGCCCAATCTATTCACTGATATTAATCGTTCTGGATCTGTTTAAATTATCTGAAAGAAGAAGTGGAGCATTTTTTTCTCGATAAATTGATAGAGTAAAATGCATCAATTAACAAATATTGGTTCTGTTTTATTGATGCATTTTCGAAAATCCATTATTATATTTAGTAGATGCGCATCAAAATCAAATCTCACTACTGAATAAGCACAACGTTAAAATACTTGCCAATTTCCATGCGAACATATTACATGAAACAAAGAAAATGAACCATTTGATAGTTTTGGTATATATTGCTATAAGCTGTTTAGTGAAATTTGAATTTAATCCGATTCATGAAGATTCTGTTGAATGCATATTTCAATCGATTCTTCATTTGGTGCATAATTTAGTTCATTCAATATTTATTATATCAAGTATACAAACCAGAAACGTTGTGATATTTGCTTAGAAAAAAAAAAGGTCTATTCATTAATATAGTTATCGTTTCTGCTTTTAGAAAAACATTGAAATGCAAACGATTCCAATTATAACGTATACGACAGTTGTTGCATTAAAATGGGACGACGCCTTTGAATCATCAGCTGGAAAGGAAACAGATATCATTGTAGCATAATATCAGTGAAATATTGAACAAAAGATTGCAAGACAACAGCTCTAATGTTTAATTTTGATGGAACAACAATACACACGACGGCGTAAATTTAAACTACTTAATCAGCAACAAACAGTGACTTTGTGAGACCATCTAGATATGTTACTCTATTGATAAAAAGATCTAGCTTGTTAAATTTTCTATTAACATATTGCTTTAAATCGTTATTACACATTTCAAATATTTAATCGAATTATCTATCCAAGCGTCAAAATATAAGCAAAATGAGTTTAGTTGTTTATAAAAAAAAAAAAAAAAACTATAAGTCATCTGAAAGTTTATTCGTTCGACTCAATTAAATAATCCAAAATTATTAGGAAAATTAAATTCAAGCTACTCGTACGCATTGTCTAAAGCTAATGTGCTTAACAATAACTACACTGATTTGCGTGTATGGGGATTTTTCTTTGCCCGGAGGCTATTGTTGTCGATATCGATACTAAATCCTATCATAATACTGTTTCATCGTGCTACACATGTACAAAAAATTCAACTCGACAGCGCCCATAGATGCTCACAACCACTTACGCGCGCACAAACACACACCATTGCTCTTTTAATCTTCTCTCTCTCCTTCTCATTTTCGTTCGAGTCCATTGAAATGCCATTTAAGTGAATCTGTTTTGTAGATTAAAGGCACAATTGTTCTCGATAATGTGTTAGTATTATTTTTCCGCACAAGTGTGCACGTGCGATTCGATGATGAATTTATTATATGTATGCTGATTTGATTTGATGGTACGGCAACCAATATACATATAATATGCCTTATTATTGTGTTTTAAAGCGGCTTCAACTGTGTTTTGAATTTTCAACTGGATTTGCAAACAACACAGTTTGTAAGCATATCGACGCCGTAAATGGTTTTCACAGGTTTCAATCATCCATTGTATACACATGAATACAAAATGTTTTAGCGAAAATATTTGCGATGATTACTATGCAGAAAAAGAGAGAACGGAAATTGTGATAAGGATGTGAAATGAAATCATGAAACAAAAAATGTTTTCGAGTGAGTTAGAGATAGACAAAGACAGACAGACAGAGTGAGTGAAAAGAAGAAAAGAGATGGAAAGAACAAGCTGCGGATGTAGTGGATGTGAGAGAAAATTGGTACTGTACAGATAAAACATGCAAAGTTCGAAATAAAGAAAGCGTGTATGTGCGGTAACATAGTATAGGATTTGTTGTCGGCATTTCAATGAAAATGGCTTCCCTAATTATGATGTGAATTATTTGAGTGAAGGAGTAAAGTTCATTATACAGACGTTCTGATAATGATTAGGAATGAGAGAAATTGTATTATATTATGCCACATTCATTCACATCACCTGTGATAAACATCGGCACCGACGAATACAGCCGTCAAATGAACGTATCAAGAGACATGTGTGGAAATGGCATGCTATCCAAAGCAAAGAAACCATTAACTAATTCATTGGCACTAAACTCACGCGCACATATATACATTTTCAGCCATTTTCTTTGGATTGAGGCGCGTATGATAAGTCTTAATTTTAAGATGTGGCAGAATTACGTACAATTTCTAATAAAATTTGATATGTATTAGATAAACATTTGCATAATATAATGTCACATAAAGATGTACTGAAGCAAACAATAGCTTCATACGGATACGATGAGATAAACTCAGGGCATATGTGCTTACGTTGCTAATTTGTATATTTAGCTGGAAGTGAAAAATCTCAGATATTAGACGAATAAATATAAAAAATACCGATAGAATAATTGCTACATTTGATGAGCAATAGATGATCTCATCGCCTCCGTGTCAAAAATACTTTTTAATACTTGAAAAATTCTTCCTGAAGCACATGTCGCATTGATACAAAATCATAGCGATTAAAACTCGATCTTTTTTTTGCTTTTCTTTATGTTGCTAGCGATTTTCGGCGTATTTTCCCCCTCTCTTGATTTTTTTTTTTTTTTTGCGTCCGCATGTCTGTTTCCAGGGTTCCCGAATATTTGTTAACGCACTTGAAAAAAAAAAATGTTTTATTCCACAAAACTCTTATTCTCTTAAACGAGGAATCCAAACATTATTGGCAAAACTAAATGACATATACGAGCTTGACATGGACAATTAAAGACATACACAAGGAAAAAATATTATTTATTTGATTAATTTATGTATAATTCGTGCTTCGTTAAAATCCGGTTCGTTCAAATGGCTGAGAAATCATCAAAACCAACATATATTCACCAAAATTAAATAAAACGAACAAATATAAATCCAAACATGATTCCGACAACGACAGCCAAAATAAAAGCGACAAAAATAAACGCAACAACTAAATATTCATTTAATGAGAGTACGGCTTAAATAATAAACTACTGCGTGGGCCAAGTGGAAAATTGATCTAAATGAAAATAAATGGCATAAAATCTGCGCACAGTACGTGCCATCGTATGCGACATATAGTATGCGAATAGCGTGTTTAGTGATACAAAATTAAGGGGAAAAATCAGAACAACACAAATAAATGGAACATTTTACAAATGCTAAAATATTGAATAATCCGAAGAAAAAAAGATCATTAACAAAATGATTATAGAATTTTTGCCCGTTTCTACCAAAAATGTCAAAACACAACAAAATGAATATTTATCGCATTTTTGATGTGCCAAACAAATTTGATGGAAATTCGACGCTCCCCTTGTCGGAAATCGGCTTAATATAATACACACACACACACCCAACATTTATGTATTGTGATTTGTTGGCGCGTGAAATGTGCACTTCACACAATCTATCCGTGCTATACAATATATAAGCGCCGACAAAATTAAAATGAATCGGTATGTGCGGAATTTGTGGCCTTAAAATAAGACATAAACTTTCTAAGTCAAGCATTATACTCAATTAAATATTCATAGGTAAATGTTTATCTAATCTGGTTTTTAGATAAATTGTTTTTTGATTAATTGCTCACCATCACAATACCACTTATCATCTGATTCGGAATATTCACTTTTGCACATACACACCGTTTGTGATCTGCAGTAAGCGTGTGCAATACAGTGTGCATCGTAGCTACATCCCATACCAACCGCTGCAAAATAAATCAAAATTATTTAAAAATCGTGAACAATGTGTTTGATCAATGCATTAAATTATTTGAATACGATAATATGTTTGCTGCATCAAAAATGCAAAAATTAAATGTTCGACCAGAGATTAAGAAAGCAACAACTAACAATATTTAATGTTATGTCCTGTTTTGTTATCATAGACTTGGGATTGAAATGGAAGTATGGGTAGGGTGTTATTATTATGTGACCATCATGCGCGACATAAGAATCGAAATACGGTCAAAACGTGCAAATCTTTTTTTCTTTTAATTCCGAGCATGTGCACGTCTCTATATGTATATTATGCACACATTAAAAACTAGCACTTTTCTCATGTTTGCCACTTTTCTTTAATGTCATTCCTATATTTCTTTTTTCGTCTCTCCGTAGCTTTGTAGATTTCCCATTTTAGTGCAGTGGCTGTTGCGTGAACGTTGTTGTGTATTGATGGGCTTTGTTTGTGTTTTATTTTTTTTTTGTCTCCCGTAAGCATACAAAATACGATTTAATTCGAATAAATTTTATTTTGAGCTCTGCGGCTAGTCCACTGGAAGCGTCATTTGTCGCCGCCTTTCGAAATTCCATTCACGATATACTAAATATAAAAATGCACACAAACAATACGTGTACAAAAGTAAACAACAGTGTTATTGGTATTTCTGTTGTATTTTCCGCTCCGAATTTTCCCTATATTCTCCACTAACTCGATCTTTCTTTTCCGTTCTATCGTCGAACAATGTCAATACATGAGAAACACAAACGTCGAGACTTTCGGTGGCTTCTTAGATCTTCAGTGTTTCTCATTGAGTATGAGAGTCAATATAAATATGTCTGTATAAATTGGTTATATTCTTTCGTTTCTTCTGCTCCTTTTCACTCACTCCATTTTTCCACAGATTTTTTTTTTTTTTGCTTTCCTTTTCTATCGCCCTCATTCCCGAGGTTCGAGCGAATGTTAAAAAGATTTTCGAGTAAACATTTGGCAACTGTAAACAAACGAGAATATTATGAGATGAATTTAAAATATTTACTATTTTGTATTCGCAAGAAAAACTTTTTTACGTGCTAGAAATTATTTCTTTCTTTCACTCAAGTGCTCAAGTCGCTATTCTCCTATCTCTCTCTCTCTCTCTCTCTCTCTCTCTCTCTCTTCCTCCTTTTTCCTTCTCATCGTTTGGCAAAAAAAGAGAGAAATTCTCCTTGCAAATGTTTCGTCTATGTCAGCTAAAAAGCTCTTTGAATCTTTCCCAAATTGCAACGATGGAAGCAACGTTGATTTTTTTAATGGATATTCTCGTCAAAAGCATGGGCATTTTTTACATGCATTTATATTGCATCGTTATCGTTCTCATATTCTCATTTTACATGATTTTCTTTCGCAGTTTTTCTCTTTTCCACAGAATTTATACATGTTTAATAATTGTTTATGTCACAAACACACACAACTCCAAAATAGAAGCCAAGCGTATTACTGCTAGTGAGTTGATTCATATTGAACATTCGATCTACTTTCTTTTTCTTTCAGTTAACACTTTGAAAGAATCTACAAAAATGAATGCTTCTGTTTCGAATGCATATTTGGAACTACTTTTTCGGTTTAATAACTTTTATCTTTTTTATAGTTCCCAGTTTCCTATTAAAATACACTGCCAATGTACTTTCGGTAGCTAGTTGTATCGAGTATTGAGCAATTTTAATCAATATCGCAGAATTTCCCATACAAATTCTTAGGAAAAAGGTTCCTGATTTTCCTGGTCGAATTTTCCGAAAAGAAAAATATTGTTTTTGCGGGAAAAATTTGGTTTCAAGTTGATAGCTGATATCTTGCTTGGATTATGCGTGCCACAAACAAACTAACCGAAAACGATTTTAAAGCTTGATATACATCAAGCAAAATAACGCTAATACACATCCAAGATAAGATAATTTTCTTACGTGCCCAACTAAGTATTGAAAGAATTGAAAGAATGTATATTGTATATATACATGTGAGTCCATTTTCTGAGACACATATATCGCAGCGAATGAAACTTTGGATATAACCTATGGCATGTTTTTGGGTTAAAAGCTACTTAACCAGAAGTCAAAAGAAGTGAGACGTTTGCAAGAGGTAAATGTGTAATCATATTTCATTTGGAGATTGTGAGACTGAAGGAAGATAGAAAGAACGATCCATTTGTGCGTACGTTTCGGCTGGAAGCCATTAAATATACGTGTATTTATTTAAGAAATGTTGTGTAGGTCTATAGCATGCTGATAAAATGCGTTAAATGAAGCAGAGATTTACAGAAGACTGACCACTCCGAATCGTATGTCTGATCGATGCGATTTAGTCCATTTCAATCGTAATAAAGAAAAATTATGTGGAAATTGTTCATTAATTTATTGCGATAAATACTTAATGTCTAATTAATTGCTATGCAATGCATTTGCGAATCTTTTTTTATTATTTTCATTTCGAATTAATTGTTTATATTTTCCGTTCCGTTTCATTTTATTGTTCATTAGATAGTTAAAGCAACAATAGCAGCGCAGCAACAACAACAACAGAAAAAATTAAAATAATTGTCCAATTATTTACTTCATTTGAGCCATTTTCCCATTAAGCAAATGGCAATGGCAACGGTAACTGCATGAACACCAACAATTATTCGATGTGTAGAAAGAGTTTTATCAATGGACAACTTTTATGTGCTACAAATCATGTGAATGGTTTCCAGATGAAAATAAATTGAAAGACAAAATCAAGTAAGCGTCTAAGATGATTGCAATTATCGTTAAGTGTTGAAACAATGGCAAATAAACAACCACAAATATTCACTCGAATCAACAAATTATATCGCTGTGGAAAAATGTGTGTGAATTCATAGCATAAAGAATTTTTACTAAATGCCTTGGTCATGACCAAATGAACCGCAACATAAATCGTTACGATGGAAAAATCACCAACACCAATTTAATAAATGCGATGGCCGATGGGTGGTCGAATTTTCTCTTTTAGTTTCTTTGTCTGTAGACAGATGGTATAGCATTTATTTGTAATGTTGATTTCAATATGGTTTTTTTTTCCCGTTGCGTGGTCATTGTGCTCTTTATATGGTGCTTTAAATATGGTTATTACTTGTTGGAGAAATTAAACGCAAACGCGATTGTTTCACGCTGATTACATGAAATTAGTGAATATACTTTTCCGTATTGAAATCACTAGATAAATATTTATCGAGAGCGAATAACATACGCTGGCATATCACAATCGAGCACATTAGTAGAATTTGTATTTCGTACATGCGGATTAATTAAACTTAAATGCACATCATTTTTTTTCTGCCCATTTATGTGCTGATATGTATTTGGTTTTTGCGTTTTCTGCATTTATCGAACCACCTTATCAATGTGTGGATATGTGTATTTACTATTTATTCATCATTCTATTTTTTTCTTCTACATTTCGCTCTCGACAATGGAATTAAACAAGCAAACAAAAAATAGACCCCGAAAAAAGGTATTATGTTCAAACCATATGAGTTTTTTGCACCCACGTTTATTGCACACGAATGTGTGGTCATTGTGCTTCGAAAATGAAATGAGAAGAGAGAGCGAGAGAGCGAACGACGATAAAATAGAGAATAAGAGAGATTGAATGAGTGAGATTAAGGGGAGTGAAAAATGAATAAATACCATTTGTGCGCACACACATATTTAAATTAAGTGGATGTTCGCGGAACAACTCTTTCCAATCGATGTTTTTATGACCAAAATAGAATATTCGCATTCATTTAAATTATCCATACTAAATACTTCATACATAGATCACGACATGTTCAATTGTTGATACGCAGTGCCCACGCAAAATACGTCAACGGAGATGCACACTGCTGGAACGTTCGATGAAAATCATTGACATCAAAAAGGACATTACAGCCATGCCACACGAATGGCATTCAACAAATGCGAACGTGTGTTGCTGTTGTTGTAGTTTATCTGTATGTGTCTGCAAATTGTGTTCATCCGAAAATGAAAATGACGAAACTGGCAGAGACAAAAGAAGAATAAAAAAAACAAACAATCCACGTAGATATGTGCCGCACATTGGATTATTTTTTTCCTCTCTTTGCGTTATTTGCATCATTTGGACAGAAGTATTAGTACGTGGCGTGTTGAACTGAAATTCGGTTTTAGATGACACAAAAAGTGAACAACTGAAAAGTAGTGTTATGCAAGTCGCATTTTCATCATCACAACCAATGCCATATAATCAAATGGGACATTTTTGCATTTGCTTTGGTTGAAACGCACTTGTTCTGTATTTAAAAAAAAATATGAAAACAAGCATGATTGAACAAGGGGACGTGTGAGTGTGAGAGAGAAAACCGGCACGTTAAGACAAAATAACATACCGTACCCACAACCGAACAGAGAGGTGTATTGTGACTGTGAGTAAATTGTGACTTTATTGATTGATATGGTAATAAAAAGGTTATTTATTTTATCTATAGACAAAATAAAACAAATACCCTACTAGACCCTTTTTTGTCATTAGTATCGTCGTCAGTAGTATAGACTATTTACAATATTAATATTATTTTTTTACAATATTGATGAGCATGTGTGCGTGTATGTGTTTGCATTCGTTCTTACATATTAATTTACTCATTGGCAAATAAGGTAAATTTTTTATTCTGTTTTTGTTTTATCTTTTTCTTTGATATTGAATGTGTGAGCGAGTGAGCAAACATGCTACGTTAAAGCAAGCATGCATACACTCATTTCATACACACAGCAATCATCATGGGGTCATTCACGAAATTCTAGTGCATCTAGTTTTTGATAAGATTTCACTAGAAAGCTAGAAAATTCTAGTGTGTGAAGTTGGCTCTCAGTAGTTTTTAATATAAATTATATGGCCTTTGGTGTGAAGTTGGCTTCGTTTGTGACGTCATTCTTCACACTAGATTTACTAGTTTTTCTAGTATTCACTAGCGTGATTCGCACCATGGCAATCATTAAATACTGTATTTCTCTGCTCGCTTTGCTCTACTTTGGATTGAATGAAAGGAGTTAAACAATAAAGAAAAATAAAAAAGTTAGATGTGAAGCATTCGCTACCTATTTCTATTGTGTATACTAATAATTTCGATTACATACAAATGTACGTTTCATCCAGGGCACTACGTTCATGAGCTGAGCGCAGCGAAGCGAAGATGTATTTCGCTAATAAGTGATGCGGGATGAAACCGGCATAACTATACTACTGTCGTCGTTGTCATCATCATGGTCGTTGTCATCGCTTTTTCACTATACGCCATGGATGGCACATTGGAACCGAACCCGGTAATTCTCTCTTTTAAATTATATAACAGAAAATTATTTTTATAAAATATTTATTTTATTTTCATATCATTTTTACTTCCATTCTGCCCTTCTCTCTCTCTCTCTCTTTCTCTAATTTTTTGGACATTCGACTCAAAGTTCAATATTTAAGCGCTTACACAAATAAAACTTCCAGCCACATAAACAACGTCTTTATCACCATCAAAACAAGCGACTTCATTCGCCAATAAGCTTTGCTAACTTGTTTTCAACTGATAATGTGTTAGTGTACATTTAAATCACGTTTGCTAGCGGCTAAAAACTGAATTAGTGATAAAAAAAATCGCATTTTATAATAAACTACCCCAAAACACACAAACAAACATATTCAATTTGGTTCCCACTTTTTAATACGTGTTTTTTCGCTTGGTTTTATTCTCTCTCTCTCTACCTCCCTCTCTATGCATCCTCCCCCTTCTCACTCTTTCTTTTTTCAATCAGCATTTATCCATTTGAGTGGCAAATGGGGTAGAATGTATATTTCACAAAGCACATATGTCCATCATATACAGAAATACTAACAAAATGTGTATTTTGTACGCATATATGATGCAAAAAACTAGCCCTTTTAAGGTATACTGTTGCAATACATTTTAATCAAATTATTTGACCATTTTACTGTACAAACACTCATCTATTCATTTAATGGTTCGCTCTTGTTTTTTCCTCGTCATTTTCTCTCTGGTCTGAGTGCCATCCAATTTGTTCCATTCAATTCGTTCAATGGGCAAAAACATAAAATGATTCAAAATTTCCGTTTTCAGCAGCTCTTTCTATTTCTGACTTCTCTATCTCTCTTTCCCTATCTCTGACAATAATTCGCACAAAATTTCCACATAATATTTCACCATATACAATTCAAACGGCAAAAGCGTGACACAAAATCACACGGAGGAAATTCTGATTAGTCAAAACTGAATTAATCAACTTAGAAGGCGATGAAGCGTTTGTGAATCTCATTTCCCGTGGCATCCGAATACCATTTGCATCTGATGTGCGCACACTACTGCCTTTGCACTCAATTCATTATTATCGACCATTATTATCCATTCCTTCATATCCAACGATAATAATCCATTATTATTTATTTTCATTTTGCACAGGTTCGTACTTGTTTACATAAGCGGAAATGGACAGTCAAAATCGGTATCGAACGAGCATGATTTTGATTTTATGTGCACCATCGAGCCGAAGTGTATATTTTATGGTCGAGATAAAGAAAATGAAATAGCCAAGTGCAAATTGTGATGTTGTTTGTTTCTCTCTCTCTCTCTCTCTCTCTCTCTCTCTTTCTCTCTCTCTCTCTTTCTTTTCCCGTATTGTTTTCGATTTGCTGTACAAAACAAAATTCTCTTCTCTGATTTAACCATCGTAAATTTTAATTTGACAATAGCATATCAACGTAATATTCCTAAATACCTTTTCGTCAATACAATGCGCATTTCAAAATGTATCATGACTGTTTCAATACCATTGCAAAGATAATACCTTTGAATTATCATTATTATCACTGGCTTAGACAAACTGAAATCAATTCCAAATCATCTTCAATGAATGCCGAAAAATGGGCGTTGACGAGATCAATCACAAAAGGGGCTCTCCGTCTCTCTTATTAAACAGTATTTTTTTGTTGTGCTTTAAATGTATGTGTGTTTATGACATCGAGATGAAAATGAAATAAGTCATTTGCCGCATCAGCACACTTTACTCTTGATTTTCATTTTGTATTTGAAGTATGTAACTATGTAGCATGTATATTTCCAAATTTGAATAGGACACAATATAGCTACAAACGCCAGGGTGTAGGCTTAAAGTCAAATTTAAACACAATTGCGGACAAAGCTGATAAAATTTTTGATTGAGCGGTTTCCAAATATAGGTATTTTATTTTACGATTTGTGTTTTTTTATTTGTTTGTTTGTTTATCAAGGTTCGTATTAGAAGATAGTTCCATTGCGATATTGACAATGAATTAGGTATATTTACTCGAATGTACGCGTTCTGGATTCTATCATAGATTCATCGGATTGTTTACATTTGATTCTATTATTTTGTTTGGTCTACTATATTTGAATAATTTTGTTGCATTGAATTTGTGAAGTGATTTTTTATATCGTGATAGTCGTTCGCTGTTTAATCGAACATTTTCTTTCCTCCGGCGAATTATCCAAACAGAGTATCATTCAGGATTGTTATCCCGTCAGTCAGTTTCACCTTGAAATTCAACTTTTTCAATTTCCTTATACATAACTGAAAGGAGTTTGATGTTGGCATTCAGCTGCTTTGTATTTTCACTCAATTGCTGATAGCAGCGTTGAGTGGTATTCAGCAATCAAATTGACAAGATGATATGAGAACGTATTAAAAAGTAAATTTAATTGGTCGTTGATGTCGAGCGATTTGCTTTCACATTCACCACCATTGCTCATGCCAAATAATTTGCGTAATAAATTAAATTACATGAAATCAGCCCATGGCTTTAATTGAATTCACATATTTCGGAAACGAAACTCGAATTTTACAAATAAACAAATCGTCTCGATTGAACAATATCCAAATGGTGAAACGATGTGAAAATAAAATGTAGAGAAAAAAGAATCGACATAAAAACTAACTAGTCAGTTGATGCGACAGTTCAATGGACTTGTGTCCATCGTGACACGCGTCCACCACTACCACCAGCTACTGAGCAGCAGCTACCCGTACCAGTAAATGACCAGTTAACTAAAGTTCGCCTCTGAACAAAAAAAACACACACAAATATCAATCGCTCACAACAAAAAGATTCAAAGCGAATGAAGTCAGACAATGGTGATGTATGTTTGTTGTATAATATCGTATGGTTGTGGCCAACTGTTGAAAATGAGTTCGTCGCTCGTAAAATGTGATGCGTTTATTATTCACATTCAATATTGTTTACGTTTGTGAGCGCACATCGGATACGGTTTCCAATATGTATGTGCTCAGCAGACGCGTGTCAATTTCAGTTTGCCCACATATAAATGCCACTTCTCCCACTCTTTCTTCCAAAGAAAAAATGAGAATTACAACAGAAGAAAACATATAGGAAAAAATATGCTGGCGAAATAGAGCTGAATGGATGTAGTAACAAAAGACAAAATTAAAATACATATCATGTGTAAACATATCCTTTTTCCATTCACACTCTTTGCGCAGACAACAACAGCAAATACAACAAATCCAACGTATTTCATTTAATTTCGATGCCAATTTCCGTTGCATATTGTGAATATTGTGAGAAATGGCCTTGAGTGAATTACGGTCTGACCCAAGGCTCATTCATATCTGTTCCACATGCAGCAATCGCCAATAACATTCCAAATATGAATATGTGTTTGCGTATGTGTGTCTGTCAATTTAATTGTTCATTCGTCGAAATGTCATTGCTTTTATTCGTATTTGCGCTTTTATTCTTTTCCGCTCTTCACAATTCCATTCCACTGAAATGTCAATTGCAATTTATACGTCGAACCGCCCTTTTGTACAATATTATTTCTGCGAATTGTTTTCGGATGATGTTCAATACTATTGAAAACAGCTATTTAAAAAAATCACGTTTGGCCTTGATTTTCACTGAAAAAAATCAATACAATCACCTCCAATGCACATTTTGTCTTGAGGTACACCTTCGTGGGGAATCTACTGAAATAGCAGTCTAAATTGACACAATGTGTCGCCCCATTTTCAATAAATATGCAACCATCGAGATGTACCAATTTGGATGCAAAGATATCTTCTGGATTTGTCAGTGCTGCTCATGTTAGTTGATAGAATGTCCAATTTTTTTCATATATTCGTAAAATATTCGAGAATATTTTAATTGTGGTTGTGTGTACAGTACATGTTTGAATTGCGAAACCCTTATCACGAAAATGAACACATCGAAAAATATTCAATAACGAATCAAATCAAAAGGTCATTTTAAAAGTTAAAAAAAATTGTTTACCAGTCTAGGTGTTAACACCGTTACATACTTGATGTCTTATGCCACAAATCAGACAAATGTGTTATTTAACAATCTAGTATACCGAGCTAAATTTACGTGAAATAATAATCAGAATACAGAAATAGCAAATGAAAAATATAAAAAGAAGAAAAATTGCGCAACAACTCATATACGTACCACCTACACATGTTGTATTTGTCGTATCCGGTCGATATCCATCAGCGCACTCGCAAAATCTCGCACGACAGACATAGGCATACGATCGTCGACAATCGCTTGCAAATTGACACAGCGCTTTGAACTCTATAATAAAGGAAAATATATATTCAGATGAGAGAAAAACAAATCAAATTAATTCTCTCATTTTAATTCAATATTTGTTAGGCTTTCTTAGGCAACGCTGCGCTTTTTTATAATCTCAATTTAAATATGCAGACAAACAAAACAGTTCAGAACTAAAGAAAAAAAACAAAGACGTTATATTGACTTTATTTCATAAAAATCTCTTTTATCTGTTTACATTTTTCAAAATGACTTCTAATTTAAAAAACAAAAGCCAATCACATGATGCAAAGTGATATGCATAAGCATTATTTCACATCATTTCTTATTAAAAAAAGACGACGAACGAAACATTTCTCTACATTTCATTACAATTTTATGTTATTTGAATATTTGCTTGTTCGGTGTATTTTCGAGTGGCATTAGTCAAGAAATGAAATCTTCAAACAGAGTTTCACTCAGCGCTGCTGCCATCCAGAGCATATAAACATCCATAAGATATATGCTTGCTGAGAATGGGACATTTCGATTGTGTGACAATTATAACGAGAAAAGAAAATAAGAGTTTTTGATTTTCTGGATAAAATCTCGGTATTACACTTATGTGTATGCCCCATTCTCATTAAGCACATATCTTCATATCAAGTGATGTATATGATCTGAATGGCAGCAGCGCTGAGTGAAACTCTGTCTTCAAACGAGCCCATCCTCCCCGGAGCAACGGCCATAGGAGCACCGGATAATGAATATATGTGAATATATTGCTAGATATATTGCTAATAAAACACACTAATCTCGATTAATGCCCGCAAATTTTAAATGAACATATTTCAAACGACAAAACAAAATCGACAGCAAAAGAAAATAATTTCAATAATCCAATAGTAAATGTTCATATTTAGCAGTGAATACATTGCGCTAAGATATTGGTTTGTCCTATGCAGTAGCTCCTATGCAGGAACTCATTAGCTGCTTCGTTTCAGCTAAGAGCAGAGCTGCTCTTTGACTCTGTGTGTATAGTGTGTCACACAGAGTTGAAGAGCAGCTCTGCTCTTAGCTGAAAAGTAGCGCCTACTGAGTAGGAGCTACTGCATAGGACCAACTAATATCTTAGCACAACACTGACAGTAGAAACCGGAAACATAACCCGTTTTTACTCCATTTCAGAGCAATAATAGAATCATACTAAATCTAGTACAATTTTGTTGGTTTTTCACTGTTTTAGTATAAAAGTCATTTTTGAAATTCAAAGTACAGTGAAAAAACCAACAAAATTGTACTAGATTTAGTATGATTCTATTATTGCTCTGAAATGGAGTAAAAACAGGTTATGTTTCCCGCTTTCTACTGTCAGTGAATGTATTCACTGATATTTAGAATGTCTTTACAACGAAAATATATGTTAATATATATCAAAAAAAAAAAATTTAACGATGAAAAATGCTTCATTTTACATTCGTTTTCAGGATTGTAGAGTTTCTTTTTTTCCGAATATCTTGGGCGAAAATATCCGGTTCTGTCGTTTTTTTTTTGTTGGATATTATAATAAAATCGAATGAAATCGTTTGAGGTTTAAAACAACCAACAACCAAAATCATTTAATCGATGCTTTTAAAAATTAAATGCGCTGAACGAAGTTTTCATTTGGTTTTTCCCCCCAACAATATAGAATGGCAACGTTTATTTCCGATGGAAACCGAATCAAAAGTGATTTCAATTTATCCAGCGATTTTTTTTTTGTGTGGTGTTGGTGTACTTCGTTTTCGCATGGTCAATTATATATCTTAACATTAATAAATGGCTGTTTTCGGTTTTAATTTTACAACGAGTCCATTAATAACAATTTTCAAACAACTTTAAATTAATTATTCCGATTAAACCTTGAAAAATCGTTATTGAGATGTGGAGTGACGACGACGACGACGATCAACAAGCAAAATATCAACATAAACAATTTGAATAACGGTGCAGAGTGAGCAAGAATCAAACGCACTCACTCACCCTCTGACTATTATCGTTCTACATTACTGGGACGCGTGCAATATACAAAGAGTTGGTGGTATTGTGAGTATTGCCAGTTCTTTCCCTTTTTTTTATCAACAACAAAAAATGGGACTATCTGTGCTTGAAAAATGGTTGGAACATAAATCGTTTATGGCAAAATACGGACAGGTAATAAAATTACAATCATCATCACATCGATAACTGCTGACGAGCGAAACGAATGCAATGCAACAGTGAGATGGTAAAATGGTGCGCAACAGTATAACCAAAATGGGATGCGGGTGTGGAAGTGGTCGACGTGAATCGTGAATGGCTAATGGATGCTGTCAGTGAAAAAGTGCGAAACCAACAACAAAACCAGTCACTATATAACATTAACAAGGCAGCAACGAACAAAATTAATAAAATACACACATTTTTTACAATGTAATTCAAGCGATGGAATATCGAAGCGTTGCTTATAGTAAACTTGACGATCACAAATAAACGGAAATTGCATAAAAAAAACCGAAACACTATTAACATTCAAAAAGCTACAACAACAACCAAAATTACTTACCTTTTAAAACCTGATAATCTTTGGATATTTTTTCATCATTCGTTGCCAAAACATTTTCAAGATTTATTACCTCATGTTCATTATCTAATTTAGATGACACAGTACCATTAATTACTATCAACAGCGCATAAATGCCAACCCACATTAGCAATTCCATCTCGTTTTTTTATGTATGAATTTTTGGTTTTGTCGTCGTTTTTTTCTTTCTTAAATTTTTTCCCCTTATTATCGGTTATTTCTTGGTAAGTCGTCAAACGAAACACGAAAACCAAAGAAGAAAAGCAACAACAATGATAAAGATAAAAAACGGCCGTAGCATATAGCACTGAGACAGTGGTTTTTGTCTGCACTTAAGAATACTAGAACAATAAAGCGTAAAATCCTACGATAGAAGAAAACATGAGGATCCGCTCGTTCGTTTGTTTTGCTTTGAAATGGTTAAAGGAAAATCTCGGATAAATATTCTTTCACTCTACTAACAGTAGCAGCAGCAGCACAACGAAATTTGAACGAAGAA
Organism: Contarinia nasturtii; assembly: GCF_009176525.2. Lineage (NCBI taxonomy): Eukaryota > Metazoa > Arthropoda > Insecta > Diptera > Cecidomyiidae > Contarinia > Contarinia nasturtii. The sequence continues at coordinate 489,121 of NW_022197768.1, forward strand.
GGAAAAAAAATGTTTGAAATAAGTTTTAAAGTGCACAAAATAAGTAGCTAAAGGAGTTAGCGCAGCAACGATGTTTACCGTCGGAAACTGTTCAAAGTACTGAATAATGGACGAGTAAAAAAAAAATTCGTTGTCTCGTGTATGAAACATGCAGCCGTATCTAAAACGTAATTGCTTTTGATGCGTAATTTAATAAATCGACTTTTAGTCGACCGACTAAGGCAAAAAAAAGAAAAAGAGAATGAGCTGACAAAGGCGACAAGCTGATAAAAAACTTGTTTATCTCTGGTTCTCTTACACTGGCGCATATACATATCCCTTTTACTCTTGCTCGGTACTAGGCTAATCCCGTACTTATTGAACTTTCAATATGGTCTCAGGCAAGTCAACTGAACTTAATCAGTTTTAGCAGTGGCGTGAATTAACAAATAACCCAATGGATTTCATTTTCACTCGTTTCACAAATTCTAAAAAGCATGACTAACCCATTTTCGATACAATAAAAATGAGTTTAATACGTATTTATTTACGTATACGGCACATCGGCCATTCAACCTGAAGTTTTGCCTGCGTTTAGCATATCACACAAGAATTCAATAGGTTACATACAAAATGAAAAAGCAAAAATAACTAGCAAACGATATTCGTACTTTTTCGCTGCATATCCATTGAAAGTTGAACAATCAAAATGCCAAAGCTTTTGGGGTTTTGAACTTAATTCTTAATGAATGGCATAAGTTAAAAACGAAGCACTTTTGATCCGTTCGATTTGCAGAAATGTGAACATACAGTGTTGTATCCAGGCTGGACGTGGAAAAGAAAAAAATAACGGTAAAAAAATTACGCACAGTTCAAAGATCAATCGAATAAAATGGTATCGATGGTAACGACTGTAACGATGGAAACGTTTGTAAACTTTATCCATGGTATCCGTTTGTATAACGTCCTTTCAACTCAAACGGTACATGTGTATAACGAAGGTTCTTTTACCGTATCAAATATTTGTTGTTTTTATTTCAAACGTGCTATTTGCAAACAAATGAAAAGAGTTTTAACCGTAAACGACCAAAACAAAAGAAACATCAAGTGGCTAATTAAATTGCATAAATAATTTTTTTTCTCGTTCTCAGAGTGCAAGAGAAGCAACAACAAAAGAAACAAATTGAACAAAAAAAATGTATACATACAAAATGGCTTTGAAAGCGGAAATGGTTTGCGTTTTCTAAAGTTTCCATATCTTGAACTTCGTTTTGTGTTTACTTTTTTGTCCGAAAGTTTTTTTAAAAATATAATTTAGTTTGCATTGGCCCAGCAAGTGGCTCTCGACCACTTGCAGTCATGGCTCATTTGCCACAAATCGATTTTCGCTACCGTTGGCTAAGTGAAACCATTTCGAATGCACTCGGTATTATTGATACAAGTTTTGCCGAGCAATTAATTGCCGAGCACAGCGATTTAGTTGACGCATTTTTCAATGACAATATATATGAAGAAGCCGATGCTCGAAAGCAAATTCTCTTCGTTTGGCGAACATTTTACGATAAGCTGGTGGAAGAATCAATAACCGTACTGGAAGAAGGTAAGTGAAACAATTTAATTATCTGTGATCTGTGTGCTTGCCACAATCGGAAAACGGTTCAATTTTATAAATGTGTGTCACATTAATTTAAATATGGGAATTCAGTTGCGCCTCCAATATTGCCACAGGAGCCGATTAGAAAGAAAGGCAAAACCAAAGGTACAAAACTATTTTCGACATTTTCAGTTTGTATGCATATAATAATAATTCAACTCTCTGCTCGGGGTATTTTTTCGGTTTGTTTGTTTGTTGTTGCTCTGGGTGCGGTTTTTACCACATTTTCAAACCGATGCCGATACACACGGTACAAACATCCAACAATTTGTCCAACCACATTCGTTCAACAACGACGATTGCGGTAAAACGATGAAAATTTGCGCGTATCCATACGCATATTAAATACAGGTAAAAAAACAAAAGACACTGACGCAACAGATGCTGATGGCTCTCGACCGAACTCAGTTGGAGGTATGTTTTTCGGGATTTTACACTTTCAATTCAACTGAATTTTATAATATATTAAAATTGTTGAACAAAATAATAACTCATTTCATTTGAATTTTTAATCAATTCAAACGCTTAAATGGTTGGTAATATGTCGATTTTCTCTTGTCTCTTTTGCACACTATCTCACTATCTCTCAACCTGGTGTATGAATGTGCTTTCAGGTTTTTCGGATGAAGAAACTGAAGGTAAAAATACATGCATCCTACCTACTAACACATATATAAATACATACCTATGCACATTTAAATACTGAATTTCACCGTTGCTCATTTATTGTAATAATAACTTCGGTATTCACTATTTCTGCTTGTGATTTATGGTCCAACATTGGCCGTTTCATTTTGGTATTGACGATATATTATGGGCGCACACACACACACAGGCAAGAGAAAGGGTAAAGGGAAAAAGAAGAAAAAACCGCCTAGTCGACCGCCATCACCAGTTTACATTGAAGTTCAGGTAAGCAAATAATTTTGGCTCAATTGGAAAAACAAACCTTTAAAAAGTGAACGAAACTAAATGTACGGCTAATTGAAAAACTTTGAAAATTTATTTGCCATCAAATTACAAAGTGTTTTCGCTATGCGTTTACATAAATTTAACTTTGGCATGTTTGGAAGAGAAATATCCGGGACTATATTATATTGAAAACTGCCACACGGCTACTGGCATTAAGCCACAATGCACAAATGTATGCCAAAGCACTTTGGCATAATGGAACCTTTTGCTTCGCTACTGATTTTCTATTTATCCTTTCTCTTCCGTCGCTGTTCCTTCACAGCGTCATTCCACAAAGCAAAAGCGTTCCGCAATGCTCGTTTGCCGGCCTCACTTCTAAGTGGCGACGAGTGGCAATGTCGAAATCTCTCTAGGATTTCACATTTGAAAGTTGGGCACATGAAATTGGCCAAACATAAAGTCAATGACTATGACACGAAGAAAATAAATACGAAGACGATTATGAAGAGCAGTGCATATCGTGTACATTATTTAAATAAGTTTTCATTTTCATTTTCAGAAAATTATTCAATCGTACGTGAAGACGCCGATTTTGCATTGTTATTTCGGTACATTGCATCCAGCCGATATTGATCCTAAGGCAAAATATGTGTATTTCTTGCGAAGAAATACCGCAAAAATTGGTATTTAATAAAAACAAAGTTTTCCGCGTGCTCACACAAACTTTAAACATAGTTTTATTAATTATTATTTGTGTGTTTTGTTTCTATCTTTTTTTTTCTGGGTGGCGAAAATATTCAATGTATGCTGAATATGGTACAGAGATGCAAGAAACATACGAACAATGTTTGGTTGAAGTACCGAAAAGATTTATCACGGGATCGGTGAACGGTCAATTTATCGATTCAATGAAGAAACTTGCACAAGAAATAATCCCACTTGCACTCAATAATCAATTTCAAGAACCAAAAATTACAAACAGCATTTCACTTGAACTTGAGCACCGTGACGATGAAGACGAAATGAACACTAATCAAAATATTGAGCATTCAATCGATTCCACATACACATCACGTCCCTCCGATTTTCGCATCAAGCCAATTTGCAAAAGTATGACTACTGAATTTGTCGAACATCATGAACAGCAAAATTTTGAACACATCATCGACCAGCATCGCATAGACGCCCATGCCACAGAGACCGCTTCACCAAAATCGATACGTAAACTTTTTGACGACTTTATTGCTGATTTCAATGCATCAGTCGAACGGTATTGTGAAACTGAAATCGCATATAAACTCTTCTCTCTACTCGAATTTTTCTTCTTCTTAATTCTTCATTGAACTTCATAGAAAATGCCGATTTTGAGCTCTTTCCATCTTTCGGTGATTTATTTTACTTTTTCTCATTTTACTGTTAGAAATCTATCGTTTACTGTGACTGGTGAGTTCAATTTGTTTTTCACCGCATACAATGCGCCCGGTCAAGAAAATATCACTGACGAAGATGACAAGGAAAAAATTATGGTCGAACCGATAATTGAATCGATTGAAAAGTGCACCAAAGAACAATTGGAGGATATCATAAACGGTTGGATGCGATACATAACAAAAGTTTTTAGGTTCTACGAGCAAAAGGTATTTGAGAATGTTGTTTTTGTTAAATCTGATAGCGAATTGGTTGCATCAACCGAATTTTGAGCTCACAAAACCTTCAAATATTTTTTAATGTTTTCTTTCAATCAACTGTCAACTGTCAAACAGTAAACAACACTTTTTCTTAGCTCCGTAGT